>NW_006204918.1:1077652-1080606 GCF_000334495.1 Tupaia belangeri chinensis
GAAGAGTTCCATCTCCATAATAAATGTGAGCTCCTTGTCAGGCACACGTAGTGCAAGTATCTGTCCTCACCCCATGTTTTGCATTTCACTCACTTACTGGTGACTTTTTAGGGTCACAATTTTTACATTTTAATATAGATAAATATACCATTTTCCCCATTCAGTAAATATATGTCCTTTAGAAACATACGTTTATTGCAAAATCACAGTGTTTTCCATTAGTGCTTTGTTGTTTCATCTATTGTATATAGATCTACAAATCACCTAGAGCTAATTTTACGTTGGTGTGTGTAAGAAAGATTAGCATAAATTTGTTTCCCATTTGGATGTACAACTATTCAACATCATTCATTGAAAAGATAGTTATTTTCCCTTACTGCTTTGAAACGTTACATTTATAATAAATCATACCACCATATATGTGTGGGTCCATTAGCCAACTTAGGTGTCTTTAGTCCAATATTGCATTGTCTTAGTGACCATGCTTTATAATAGGCCTGATTCTTGACACCTTCTACTGTAAGTCTTAAAGCTATTAATCTTCAGGAAGAGAATTGTTTTCGACCATTTATTTGCATTTCTACGTTGATTTTAGAATCATCTCATCAGTTTTCTAGAAAAGATGCTGAAATTTTTATTATAATTACATTGAATCTATCAAGTACATTTTGGACTTACAATATTGACTCTTCTACTTATGAATATGGTATATTCCTTCATTTAGTCCAGTCTAATTTCTTTCTGTCAAATTTTGTGGTAAATAAAAATGCCTTCTATATCATTCATTCAGTTTATCTTTAAGTATTATTTTTAATGTTCTCATTAATGTTTTCATTTAATGATTTCCTTTCCTCTTTGTTCCTAGAATATATATATATATACAATTGATTTTTGTATGTTAACTTATACTGTTAACTTATTATCTCATTAAATTATTTTATTCTAATATTGTGCCTACATATTTATTTGAAAATATTTTTAGAGAGTTTGTTTTGGGGTTGTTTTTGTTTTGTTTTGTTTTTTGTTTTGTTTTGTTTCGTTTTGCTATAGAGCAGGTGTGTTCACCGGAGAGACAGAGAGATACAGAAAGACAGAAACCAAGAAATCACCCCCTGGGGGGGATGACCATGCTGCAATCCCTTCTCCTCCATTCTCCTCTCACAACATTGGGCACCCACACACACGTGCCCAGTGTGAGTTTCCAGCCACCAGGTACCAGACTCAAATTGTAGCTGGCCGTGTGAGGGTCCAGCAACGTAACCACCATGGCATCTACTGGTCCCACCTTTGGTTTTTTTATGTATGCCATCATGTCACCATCTTATTTCTTATTTTCTAATTCTATTGCTCATTATTAATTTTATAAGTCCCAGCATAATGTTAAACAGAAGTGACGATAATAGGCATTCTGGTCTCATTCCTGATCTCAGCGGAAATTTTTTAGTATTTTGCCATTGATTATGTTGTTCATCAGCATTTTTATGGGTTAACAAATTAAGAAAGTTCTTTTCTATTTTAAGTTTTTTTAAACTTTCTCACGAATGAGTGGTGAATCTTGTCAAATGTACTTTCTACATTCATCTAGATATTCAGTTTTCTCCTTATTGTAAAAACTTAAAGAATTAGATTTCGTGTGTGTGAAAGATTTTCGCTATAGGGAGTGTGTGCGTGTCGGACAGTCAGAGACAGACAGCAAGAAATCACCCCCACAGGGAATGGCCATGCCACAATCCCTTCTCCTCCAGTCTCCTTTCAGGGTCTTAGCACACACGCACATGTGACCAGCATGAGTTTTTAATCCAGCAATGTCACCATGACACCATCTGATGGTCCCAGTTAGATTGTTATATTTTACTTTATTTTATCTTAATTTCCAAAGAGTGTGTGTACTCACCAAAGACAGAAAGGAAGGGAGGAAGAAAGTACCCTCCCAATGTGGCACGGTCATGCTGTGGGCTCGGTTTGTTTTTCAAGTCCCAAGGGTCAAGACTCAAAATCGTAGTCAGCCATGCGAGATCGCCTCCCTTAATCACCAGACTCTGGAGCCAGCCCAATTTTCTAAACTTTGATGGCCCTTGTGTACTTGAAACAAACTACATTTAGCCTCAATGTATTCTTTTTTAAATATTGCTAGATTTACTTGGTTAATCATTCATTACGGATTTTATGAGCTAGACTCGTCAGTAATTTGCTTTTGTTAATATATCTTTGTTTCTTGAATTAATTTTATATTAATCTCATCTGAAGTAATTAGAGAATTATTGTTTTTTTCTGTTCTTCAGAAGTGTTTGCCCAATATTGCTATTAGTGCTTTTTTAAAAAAAGTTTATTTATTAATGTCTGCCATGAATAAAAGAGGGACAGCATGCTCAACAAGATCCTCAAGTGACAATCCACCTCCAGCCTCAGACAGCCCCCGCCCTGGTCATTAATACACACTTGCCCAGCATGCTCAGGAATGTCTCCAAACACAACTCTGGAATGCTCGCATATGGTTCACCCTCACAGAGCGTCATACTTTACTGCATACCATTGTATGACTCCAGTACTTTCTTAATATTTTGAAAAATTCACCAGCAAAGCCATTTGGGCATAGGGATTTCTTTAATGGAAAGTATTTTAAATGATTTATTCAACTTCTTTAGTAAACATAGAATAAATCAGATTTCTTATTTCTTTTTGCAACTATAGTATCTTCTATATTTCAAAGAATTCATCCATTTTATTTAAATTATTAAATTATCAATATGAAGTACTTATAATTTACATAATTTGGGGATATAGGGGGAATAAGCTATTAATTTTTACTGGGGCAAGCCACTAGGCCAGCTAGTAGCATGATGGTTAAGACAGCTGGGTCACACATGGCCAACTGCATAATTTAAGTCCTGGATCTAGTGGCTTGGAAAATATGTCAGGCGTGTGTGTGTGTGTGTGTGTGTGCCCACAATTCC
>NW_006204918.1:1081801-1087237 GCF_000334495.1 Tupaia belangeri chinensis
AAATTCATACCAGGCGTGTGTGTGTGTGTGTGTGTGTGTGCCCACAATTCCAAAAGGAGAAGGAAAAGGGAGTGTGGTATAGCTGCCCCTCCTAGGGGGAGTGCTTTCTTACTCTTTCTCTCTGTCTCTGCCTGATGAGCACACATGCCTCACGGCAAAACTTTCAAAAAAAACACTTTGGTCATGCTATATTGCCGGGGTCCAGCCTCGGCGTGGGTGGAAAAAAAAACACTTTGGTCATGCTATATCCCTGCTTAAATAACCCAATGCTATCTGTTGCTCTTAGTTACAGATCACACTTGGACCTTGACCAAAAGACTTTGCCTAGTATTAGCCTGATTCCTTCATTAGGCTTCTCCCACTCTTCCTTTTGCTCACTGTTCTCTAGTCAAAAAGAGCTTTCCGGGTATTAAACATCATTCACTCAACTCATCATGGAGTCTGGGAACATGCTTTTCTGTACCAGAGTTTTTTTATGCCACCCCCTTCATATACTCAGCACTCATAATTGTCTCATCTCAAAGATTACTTCTCACAGAAGCATTTTTTGACATTCCTGTAGTTCTTCGTGATGGTTAGATTTGGGGGTCAACTTTAGACTAAAGAATACCATAAACCTGATAAAGCATTTTGGGGGGATGTTCATGGGTGGTTTCCACATGGAAAGAGTCTTAGTAAACCAGGTAGAGAGGAATCACCCTCAATGTGAGAGGTCACCGTCCAATCAACAAGGAGCGCAGAGAAAACAAACACAAAAGATGGGTGAGTCTTGTTTGAGAAAGAACAGGACAGATTCCTGCAGTTACCCTTTAGGCCAGTATTCAAGGCCCGCCTGCCTTCAGTGTCTGGGTCTCACAGCAGTGGCCCATGGAGTTATCAGACTGACTTATACCACTGGTTCCTGCCTTGAGGCCTTTGGGCTTGAGCTAATCTCTGCTCCCAGTGCCCCAGGGTCTTCAGTTTGCACATTCTGCTGAAAGACTTCTCAGCTGCCACCACCACATGAGCGGGCTCACCTAATTAATCTCCTCTCAGGTGTCTATACATATCCTGTTGTTTCTGTTTCCCTAGAGAACCCTAATACATCCCCTTTCCCCACCAATGAGTCATCAAATCTGAAGGTTGGTCCTAGAATTTGCACTTGTTGGAGGGTCTCTGTCTTAGACTTTGGACAAAGTAAAGTGTATCAAATTCAAATGTATAATTCGTGGTACTGGGGGTGGAGGAGAGTTGGATGCCTGACATGGAAGACAAGCATCTTTTTAAGGGCTTTCTCAGCTCTCTTTTTTTATCTTTCAAATGGCTTCTTTTATCTTTAACTAATGAACATTGGGCCATAAGAAACCTGACCATTTAGGATTGTGAATGTTTGAGAAATACATAAT
The DNA here is from genome assembly GCF_000334495.1 of Tupaia belangeri chinensis. Taxonomy (NCBI): domain Eukaryota; kingdom Metazoa; phylum Chordata; class Mammalia; order Scandentia; family Tupaiidae; genus Tupaia; species Tupaia belangeri. Next base: position 1,083,187 of record NW_006204918.1, read on the forward strand.
GTACTGGGAAAAGCACTGTCTTTAGATTAATGAGGACAACTCTATACTGGTAAGCTCTACTTTCTGGTGTCAAGGATCATTGTTGAAATAATAATAATAATAATAATAATAATAAAGAGTGTGAAAGAGCTCTGTAAACTACAAATTGAAAAACTGACAACAGATGTGTAATCTTTTGAAAATATAAGTTCTTGGGACCAGCAGATGGCATAATGGTTATGTCACTAGACTCTCACATAGTCGACCCCAATATATATATATTCTCTTGAAGCTGTAAGAGAGCTGAGATTGCAAAATAAATCTAAGGATAGATAGATACCTCTGAAGAAAACAAGTGAGGACCAACTTCAAAAACAAGAGGAATTCACACCTGTTTGCAAGTTGTTCTCTCTGAACCCCGTAAACTATTCATAGGAAAGACCAGAACGGCATGGGCGGGCTGAGAACACCCACCTGATGGTGCATGCTTGGGGGCAGCCTGTATATAGGAAAGGGAGGAAAGCCTGGTGAGACCCTTGTGACCTATTTCTCCAGAGGCAGAGCCGCCCTACAGAACCCATCTTAGATCAGCTCACCTCCGCTGGCTCAGATGGGCTGTGGCAGGAGAGAAGATTAATTTTAGCACTGTTTATTTGATAGAATGAAAAAAATATATTTGGTTTTGCTCCTGACCTAGAGCTTCAAAACTCTTGAAATTTTCTGAGTGATAGAAGTGTCTTGGTTAATCATAATTAGCGCTTTTCAACCATGCCTGAATGTATGCTACTGAGGTGACCTGTGGTGGGCCCCTAGATAAATTCAGGAAAGAGATAGTCACCAAAATAAATAAATAAATAAATAAACCATGTGTCTAGGAAGTCCGAAATTTCAGCCCCACCTCCTAGTTGCAGGGAAGGCAGAGGTGATAGATATTGACTTCAATTACCAATAGCCAAGATTGAATCAATCAGGCCTATGTGATAAAAATCATGGACATTGAGTCTCAGTGGAGCTTCCATGTTGGTGAATTCATTGATGTTCTGGGTGAGCGACATGCTGTGCTCAGATCCCACAAAGACAGGGCATGGAAGCTCCATACCCTCCGCCCCGGCCAGACCTCTGCCTGTGTGCTTCTTCCATTTACTTGTTCCTACATTGCATCCTTTATAATAAAACTATAATCCTAAGTACAGCTCTTTCTGAGAGTTCTAAATAATTATTGAACTGAAGGGGAGTTATAGGAACCCCCCAATTTTTAGCCAAGTCAGGCTAAAAATGTTATTAATAACTTCTGGTGCTATTGACTAAACTGTTTCCAAAAAACTCATATGTTGAAGCCCTAACCCCCAAAAGGATATTTGGAAGTAGGACATTTGGAGGATCTGGTTTAAATGACGTCATGAGGATGGAGCCCTCTTGATAAGATCAGCACCCTTATAAGAAGAGTCACCAGAGTGCTTATTTATTTTCTCACTCTCACACTCTCTGTCATGTGAGCACACAGGAAGAAGGCAGCCATCTTGAACAAGGAAGAGAGCCCTTACTAGCAACCAAGTAGGCCTTAATCTTAGACGTCCAGCCTCCACAATGGTGACAAAATTGATTATGATGTTTAAACCACCCAGTATAGATGATATTTTGTTACTGCAGCCCAAACAGATGAAGACTCGCGGGGACTCCACGATGGTGTGACAGACATCTGACTTGGAGACAGTCTTGTGGAACACTGCACCCTTAACCTGCAGGGTCTGTATTGATCCTAGGAAGTTAGTGTCAGAATAGAATTGGACTGTCATACAGGTTGATGTCACAGAAGTGGAGTCAGAATTGAGTATCACATGTATAACGATCTTGGGACCAGTAGGTGGCTGATGGTTAGGGCACTGGACTCCCACATGGCTGACCATGGTTTGAGGCCCAAACCAGGCAGCTTGATTTCTCACTTTCTCTCTCTCTCTCTCTCTCTCTCTCTCTGTCTTTCTTGGGTGAGTGCACTCTTTCTCTGTCTTTCTCGAGTGAGTGCATGCTTATTGAAAAGTTAAAAATAATAAAAACTAAAAGTTAAATGTTAAAATGTACAATAATCTTACATTTCCTTTCTCCAATATTCCTGAATACAGAAGAGGACACCAATGGCATTTGGTCTCTGAACTTCTCATCTACTAGAGTATAGACGTCTAAAGCTTGAAAGCTGCTTACAATTTCATTATCTGCATTCTCAGTTATACCCCTAACACCTAGAACAGTGCTGATCCATAGTAGATGCTCATTAAATATTTGTTGAATAAGCTAATGATAAACAAGTACTCTTTGGGGCCAGCAGGTGCTGTAGTTGTAAAGGTACTGGACTCCCAGGTGGCTGACTGCAATTCAAACCCTGAACCAGGCATGTGTGCATGCATTCCCAGGAAGAGAATGGAGGAGAAGGGATTGTGGCATGGCCATTCCCCATGGGGAGTGATTTTTTTGCTTTCTATCTCTCTGTCTCTGTCTCTTCAGTGAGTACACACACCTTAATGGCAAAAATCTCTCTCAAAAAACAAGTAATCTTTGTCTAGATTTGTCTAGAAATCTGACGTTAAGTGTCAGATTAAGAATTTTTCTAGAAATTTTTCTAAAATATATTGTATACTTTCTACTTAGATTTAACCCAGATATAAGATCTGTTCATTTTATTAAATCTTAGTAGAATTTCCTCAATAATTTCATAGTACGACAAAGCTTAAATCCTTGCCCCCAGGACATCAGGAGGTGATGTGGTGGTTAAGGTGCTGGACTCCCACATGGCCAACCAAGTCCCAGACCCATTGGCTTGAAATTCACACCGAGTTCATGTATGTGCATGACCAAAATCCCAAGAGGATAACAGAGGAGGAGGACCCTGACCATCCTTCCCAAAGGGGGAAGGTTGATTCTGCACTTTCTGTCTCTCTCCAGCAAGTGCATACAACCTTTACAAATAAATAAATGAGATTAAAAAAAAAAAAAAGAATCTTGCTCCTTGCTCCTACAAACCTATTGTGTTAATTTATGGTTTTTCTCAATCTTGCCTCATTTTTTAATACATAAGTTTACTGTTTTCCTGAGCTGACCCTTTTCTAAAGCTATTTCTACATAGTAGAGTGCACACACACGTATAGAATAGTATACTAAGACTCTCGTAAACTTAGTAACTTCGCAACAGATTCAGGTAGACACCAGATCACACCACAGCAGGTCATCCGTTCCTCATGCCGCTCCTCCTCTGGGTCCTCCCCTCTCGTTTGTCCTAACAGCAGGTCACGTCCATGCCCCACAGAGACTCGTTTTTCCCAAGTGGTCTAATCAGGGCACTTTCCAAACAAAGGCAGCTTGATCCCTGCATCGCTTTTCCCTACCAGCTATGAAAACTCAATTTTCTCCCTCATTACATTCCCCCATGAGCGAGAAAGGTTATAGCTCCTTGCAAATTTATATTATTAATTCGCTCCTGGAAACTTAGGTGAGTAAAAGAAAAGAGGCATCATGACAAAGAGGTTTACTCACTTGCCCAGAATTTTTTTTTAAGAGATTTTTGATATGAGGTGTGTGTTACCAGAGATACAGAGAGAGACAGAGAGAGAAAAAGTGAGAAATCACCCCCAGGGAGGTGACCATGCCGCAATCCCTTCTCCTCCATCCTCCTCTCAGGATTTGGGGCACTCACAGACACCCAGAATGAGGTTCAAGACGCTAGGTCTGGAATTGGAATTGCGGTCGACCATGTGGGAGTCCAGCGCCTTAATCATTATGCCACCTGCTGACCCCAACTTTCTCCTTTCTTTCTAATCTAGGGTTGGCCAGAGTTCTTTTCTGAGTTCCCCAAAGGGTATTGTGTCCAGTATTGTTTCTGTTGTTTTCTCCCTTCTTTTTGGGGGGTATTCATTACACATCGTGATCCTCCCCTGTAAGCAAGACTGGCAGGCAGTTTCCCTCAAGAGTCTTAGGGAACAAGAAGACGGCAGTGAAATGTACAGATGTATTTAACTTGAACAAAGACTTCAGATTAAAGAATAAAAAGAAAAAAAAAAAACGTGAGAGCCTTTTGACACTC
>NW_006204918.1:1087268-1099917 GCF_000334495.1 Tupaia belangeri chinensis
GATTCACAAAACTCGTCCCAACCCCATGGTGGCCAATACACACATGTGAAGAAAGTATACCAGGAATTGGAGCCTCCTGCTTAAGAGAGCCACAAAGTTCATCTCCCTGACCCCACCTTCCACAGCAGCCCTCAGTGACCCTCAAAACAGCGTGTTTGTCCCTGTCTGCTCCTGTGTGTGCCTACCAATCTAAGAATCCTGTCTCTTACAACACTGTCCACAGGACAAGCAAAACAATGGGCGTAATCTCAGCATTGGTCACAGAGCTTAGTCTAGAGATGTCTGACTAGAGGTGCGCATGCCTTACTTCCACCGTCTGGGCTCTCATTTGTTGAGCATTTAACGTCCAGGGCAGGAATATCCCAATGACATCCAGCTCCCACGTCTGAAGGAAGTCTACAGTCCCACCTCTGCTCCAAACCTTTCCCCACTAGAAGCTAATCTCACTTCCCTTCCTTCTGCCTCCTGGAGTAGCCCCACTAATATTGAGCCTGTATGTGACTTGTAAAAGTTAAATTTAACACTCTGTAAGGACTTATTATCTTATCTGTAAGAAGAGTGCAGGAAGAATGCAGTTACCCAAGTCCCTGAGAGTCTCTGTATTACTGTACCAGTTGTAGTATGGTCACACATTCTGCCCAGAAAGAAATAGACATGTTATTTGTTTGTTTGTTTGTTTGTTAAAGAAAGGTTTTTGCTACAGGGCAGAAAGACAGAGAAAGACAGAGAGACAGAAAGCGAGAAATCACCCCCCAGGGGAGATGGCCATGCCACAATCCCTCCTCCTCCATTCTCCTCTCGGGATCTTGGGCACACACGCACATGCGCCCAGCATGAGTTTAAGCCACTGGGTCTGGGACTTGAACTGTGGTTGACTACATGGGAGTCCAACGACGTAATCATTACACCATCTGCTGGTCCCTTTGTTGTTGTTGTTGTTTGGAGAGGTTTTTGTTATAGGGCACGTGTGCTCACCAGAAAGACAGAGAGACAGAAAGCGAGAGACCATATGTAATGCTTATGGATTGTTCCAAATACTTGATAGCAATGGTCTTTTCATTACCACTGAAGTCTGACAATCCTATAATATTTCAGCGATATTTTCTTCCCAACTCAAAATCTTTGTTTCCAAGCTTTGACACAGGCCTGCTTGTGAATGTCTCTGGTTTCTCACAGAAAAATACCCTAAAGCATGTTGAATAAACAAAACTATGATAAATACCCATATTCTAAGAGATTCGGTCTTATCTAAAGCAAGGCAGGGACTGTTTGAGAATCTTATCCATCAGCCATAGAACTTTCTTCACCAATGAAAAACTCATTTTTAAAAGAAAGAAATGTGTTTCCTGATGCATGGCATTTTTGCCTGCTTCTCCATGGAAAAATCATGAATTTTTTCACTTTTGCAAGCTTATAGAATACTGACCTTTATCTATAATAAGATACCCTCAAAACCGTGTCTATTACCGGATATCGTCCATTGTTAGATAATATTCCCAGAACCATAATGGCTCATGCAAGACTATTCTCTATTCCCTTAACTCTGCACATCCAGTTCTTGAGTCACATTGGAACCGTGTTCTATTGCACTAGTGTGCAATTCTGTCTGACAAAAAGCAGGAAACGGTATTTTACATTTACATTTTTAAGAGCGTTCCAAAAGTATGGATGAGGCCCTTCCAACTTTGAGATGAGAAGAGAATATCTTCAACCACTAACTCTCTGGTGTGGGAAATTCTAATCCTCCCGAAGACTCATCTTCCTCTCATGCTTTAGTGAGTCTGCCTTGCTCTCAGCCCCAGGTGCACCCCGTAGCTTAGCATTGAGGGGCCGGGCAATGTGGAGCAGTGACACACAACGTTCTGCAAGGCTGACCCATGCGCCAAAGCTCCAAGTTCATACCCAGAGACCTCTTTGAGCACACTTTCCATCAGAGGACCAGGCGTCTGGGACTGGCTGAGACTGGGGTGGATCATGGTGTCAGATGCTGTTTGGGGGTGTTGACTTTCCTTCTCTGAACCTCTCTCTGCTTCGCTTGCTCATGGGAGAAATAAATAATAAACTTCATAATTTTTTAAGACCATAACATCTTCACTAGATTCAGCAAAAGTATACATTCACCAAGGATTTTACCAACTTGAGGAGTGGTTTAAAGCTGAATGAAATCATAAGAGATAGGTGCTGTAGCAGGTGCAATCTTTGGAGGCGACTGGGGTTCCCTCCCTGCTCCCTCACCTTGGTCCTCTTACCCCCTTCCTCCTCACCTCTGCAAGCAAAGGAATGGCCCTCATTTTCTCAAGAGCAGGCATTTTGCTCTTTTACGTGGCATCCTTATTCAGCGAGTATTCTAAATACAGCATTTTCCAAAGTCAATTTACTTCTTATATTAAAAAATAATAATCCTCTTATTATAAGTAAAAAAAATGCATTTATTTGTTATCTGCAGAAAAGCACAATGAAGAAAGTAATTACTAATCAAAAACCCACCAACTGGCAATAACTACATTCACATTTCAGTACATTTAATATTTTTAAATGTGATTTTTTTAAACATGTCTTTTCACACACGCACAGAAGCATCATATCAGAAATTATAAAATTTCTCCTCCTTTTCATCATTAAACTTCATGCCTTTAGATATTCTTACATAAACTATTATTAATTAGCATACAGCATTTCATTATATAGATATCACTTAATTTGAACAATACTTCATAAGTGTTGAGTATTTCAGTTTCTTCTAAATGCTTTTGCTATAAGCATTGCTATGAAAAATTATTACCACATAATTATACATTTTCACATACAAAGATATGTCGATGGTGCTCTGTTAGGTTCAATTAGGAAAATCAGTATACTTGGTCTACTTAAGACAGAACAGCGCCTAGCTTTGGCTTGGTGGTTACTCAAGCTGGATTCCACGTGGTCAATCACATTTGAGTCCAGGATACAGTGTTTTGAAAAACACATTTGGCATGTGTGCCCCTGCCCGAAATCCTGAAAGGAGGGAGAGATAAGAGGGAAGAGATTATCATGTGTGCAGGCCCCATGGGGGGTGCTTTCTCATCTTTCCCCCTCTCTTTTTCTGTCTCCCTCTTACCCTGTGCCTCTCTTCAGTGAGTACACACACGTTAAAAATAAAAAAGATGGGACATATAATTTAAGAGTTAAATAAGAAAAAAAATATATGAATACTCTTATTTGAGACTGAGAGAATTGTGTGTGTGTGTGTGTGTGTGTGTGTGTGTACAATTTTTTTTTTAAAGTTCTTTTTTTGAAAGGATTGTCCTAGAGCCTGTTTATTTATTTATTTAGCAGAGCAAAGCATCCGATAACATGACTCACGGACAGCTTGCATTTGAAACATGAAAGCGAAACCTGCTGTAGACGTGCACTGTTACCGGTGGCAGAATTCCATGATACTTGTTTTAATAAAAGAGGAAATCAGAATCTGAGAAGCAATTCTTTGCTGGACCAAAAAATGATGGAAGGCAGAGTGATCTTTCTCAAGATGCAGCCATCAGGTACTTCCTGTTTTTGTTGAGAATCTAAGCTTTGAACTCTTGGAGAATTTCAGCACAGAAAGAACTGCTATCTTTCATCTGCGTTCTGGATATACCAAATGGGAGTGGGGGGAGCTCGAAACACCTGCATCAGGCCATTGGTACAGAGTTTACCAGTTATTTCTGAGAGTTTTCTCTGGCCTCTGTGAAGGCTAACACATGAAAAGTTATTGTAGGGAAATTTACATTTATGCATACATGCACAAAGACTCATGTGTATATAATATAGGTAGATCTAGCTTACTATCATCAACTGAAACAAAACTACCTATTCACTATGACAGAACTTAATAAAAATTAATGCATGTGTATGCACTAAAATACTTAATTTTGCTGTATTAAAGGAAAATAATAAAGATATATTAACGTTTTAAATTATTTTATTTTCACAAGAAGGTAGCTTGATTTTTGTTTGTTTTTGCCAGAAAGTCCTTAGGCTTACCAGACAAAAAGAAAAAAAGAAAGAGAGGGAGAAGGCACCCCTCCCAATGGGGCATAGCCATGATTACAACATGACCCATGACCCCTCTCTTCCATTTCTCCATCCTGTCAAGATTATGAGCATGTGCTCACATGCCCCCCATGTGGTTTTATTTATTATTTTTGTTTAATTTTTCAAGCCACAAAGTCAAGACTTCAACTATATGGTTGGCCATGTAAGATCCTACTTCCTTAACCACTAGGCTATAGGGTTGGCATAGGGGTAGATACTTTTTCATTTTAATGTAGATAGATAAAATAAAATAAATCATTTTATTATAGTGAAGTTTTACATCTCCCCAAGGATTTGGTTTGCTTTCTCTCTTCCAAAATTGAGACATCTAGAAAAAGTCAAGTTTCCCTTTTTTCAATAATTTTAAGGAAGTCTAAAGATAATTTTAAAATAATACTGAATATTATGGCTGGCATCCATGTTACTATGTTCCTTGGTTCTGATTTTTCTGTTTCTACTGTGCTATCATTTACATAGGCATATTTTAGATATATTGCAGATTTGATTCTAGGTCACTGCAATAAAGCAAATATCTCAATAAATTGAGTCATATAAACATTTTGCTTTTTGAGCATGCATAAAAGTTATATTTAGGGGTCAGCAAATGGCAAGGTGGTTAAGGTGCTGGATTCCCACATCGTCAACCACAGTTCAAGATCCAGACCCGACAGCTTCAAAAACATGGCTGTGCACATGTGCATGCATGTCCAAAATCCCAAGAGGAATTTGCTACACTATCTCCATTCACTTTCACTCTCTCTGTCTCTGTGTCTCTCACTCTGGTGAGCACACACACCCTATGGCAAAGATCTTTGAGAAAACAGTAGTTATATTTGTGCCATACTGCAGTCTATTAAGTGTGCAATAGCATTATGTCTAAGAAAACAACACATATACCTTAACTAAAATAAACTGTATTGCTAAAAATACTAGCAATCACTTGAGCCTTTAGCAGATCATATCTTTTTGCTGAGTCTTTCCTCAACGTTGGTGGCTGTTGACTGATCAGGGTGGTGTTTGTCAAGGTTAGACTGGCCGCTTCTTAAAATAAAACCACAGTGAAGTTTGCTACAGCAACTGACTCTTACTCAAGGAAGATTTCTCTGTAGCATGAAAGGCTGTTTGATATCATTTTCCTCACAGCAAAGCTTCATTGAGAAACAGAACAATGTTCTCAAATCCATTGACTGCCTTTTCAACATTTATGTCATTCTAAATCTTTGTTGTTATTTCAAAAATGCTCATAGCATCTTCACCAGGAGTAGATTACGTTTGAAACAACAGCTTTCTTTGCTCAACCATAAGAAACAACTAGTCCATTCAAGTTTTATTGTGCAGTTGTAGCAGTTCGGTCACATCTTCATGTTCCCCTCCAAATTCTAGCTTTCTTGCTGTTTCCCATACGTCTGCAGTTACTTACTCCACTGAAGTCTCAATCCCTTTGAAGTCATCCATGAGAGACAGAATCAAGTTCTCCCAAATTCTTGTTAATGTTGAGATTCTGACACCTCCAGGGAATCAAAAATGGTCTTGGGACCAGCAGATTGCACAATGGTTACATGCTGGATTCACAAGTAGTCAACCACAGTTCAAGTACTGGACCCCGTGGCTTAAAACTCATTTCAGGGGATCAGCAGATGGCATAATAGTTATGTTGTTGGACTCTCCCATGGTTTACCACAGTTCGAGTCCTGAACCCAGCAGCTTAAATCTCACTCTAAATGCATGTACGTGCACACCCAAAATCCCAAGAGGAAATGAGAAGGGATTGCAGTGGGGCCATCTCCACAGGGGTGATTTCTCATTTTCTATCTCCGTCTCTCCAGCATGTGCACATGCCCTACAGCAAAAATCTGTCTTAAAAAAAAAAAAAAAAACCACACACACACACAACAAAAAGTAACACTGGGCCAGGCCTGTGTGCATGTGTGCCTAAAGTCCCAAGAGGAGAATGGAGGAGACGGGATTGTGGAATGACCAGCTGCCCTTGCTAGGGGGGTGGTGAGTTCACACTTTCTGTCTCTCTGGCAAACACGCACTCCCTGTAGCAAAAATCTCTTTCTCTAAAAAAAAGAAAGAATGTTCTTAATGATATCTATTAGGTTGTCAAGTAAGTCATGACATATTTTCCATGTTTTTTTTTTTTTTTTTCAAAAAATGCATGACTTTCCCAACAACCCAATGGAATGTCCAATCCTTTCCAGGATTCACCAATAAAATCCTTAAATCCTATCAGATTTCCAATAAAATCCTTTTATTTTGCTCAGATCTATCAGAAGAATTACTATCTATGGCAACTAGATATATATTTCTTAAATAATAAGATTTCAAAGTCAAAATTAGTCTTGATTCACGGATTGCAGAATGGATATTGTGCTAGCATACCTGAAAACAACATTAATCTCCTTGCATGTGTCTACAGAGCTCTTAGAGGACCACATGCATATGTTAAATGAGGAGTAATATTTTGGAAACTGTTTTTCGGAGCAGTAGTTTTCAACAGTGGGATTAAAATATTCTGTAAACCATGCTGTGAACAAATGTGCTTTTATCCAGATTTAGTCGTTCCATTTGTAGGGCCAGGCAGGGTTGTTTAAGCATCACCTTTGGGGCCGTGGGATTTTCACGTTTTCATTTTATTTTTATTTCTTTTTATTATTTTACATGTAACCACTATACGTCTCCACAGCATACAAAATGAATCTTCCCAGCATGAATACACTGCATATCAGTCCAGCCAAAGACATTACTATACACATCATCAACAGATAATTTTCCATTAAACGTTTTGCTTTTTTTTTCCCCCTCCAAATGATAAACAACCACTGGCTTCAACTGGAAGTCACCAGCTGTGTTTTCCCCTAACAGGACAGTCTATCCTTTGATGTCTTGAAGTGTGAATTGACTTTTTCTGTACCTATGAAAGTCAAAGTTAGCATATTTTCCCCAATATAAGACTGTTTGATCTATATTTTAGTCACATAAAAATGGAAAACTATCTGTTGATGGTAATGTATGGTGAAATCTTTGACTGAACTGAAATACAATGTATTCATGATGGGAAAATTCATTTGACATGTTGTAATGATACACAGTGACTAAAGGTAAAAAATACACGTGAAAGAAAAAAAAAGTGTTTAGTTAGGTTCCTTCACCGATTAAGACAATTGACTAGAACTTCGGGATAATGTGCTACAGCTTCTACAATGGCGCAGGCCGCTTCGCCTTGAATTCTCACAGCTGAATCATCTTTTCTCCAGCATTGTGAACCAATCTCTACTAGTGTCAGACGTTTCTTCTGCAGCGTCCTCAACTCTGCCAGCCTTCATAGAATTGAAGAGAGCTAGGATTATTTTCTGAGTTAGGCATTGGCTTAAGAAAATGGTGTGGCTATTTTGATCTTCTATCCTGCCCTCTAAAATTTTCTCCATATCAACAGTAAAACTGTTTCACTTTCTTCTTACTCATGTGTTCACAGAGTTTAATTTTTTTTATTTTCTTTTTGCATTCACAACATGGCTCTTTGACTCAAGAGAAATAATGTTTGGCCTACATAAGCAATGACATGCCTTCCTCACCAAGCAGAAGCATTTCTAGCTTTGGCTTAAAGTAAGAGACGTATGGTTTCTCCTTTCCTTTGAACACTTACTGGTTAATATGGGGTATTAACTGGACTAATTTCAATATTGTCATGTCTCAAGGCATAAGGAGAGGGAGAGAGACAGGGGAATGGCAGATCAGTGGATTAGTCAGACACACATTTATCGACTAAGTTCATCATCTTACATGGGTGCAGTTCATGGTGCCCCAAAACAGTTAAATAGTGACATCAAGATCACCATAACTGAGATAATAAATGTGAAGGTCAAGATACTATGAAACTTACCACATTGTGACACAGAAACGTGCAAGGAACATATTCTATCAGAAAAATGATGCTGACAAACCCATTCCAAACAGGGTGGACATAAACCTTCACTGTATAAAAAAAACACAGCATCTGCAAAGCACAATAAAATGAAGTATGCCTTCATATATCTTTTATTATAGACTGTATATAAAAAAACTGTTTTTAAAAAGACCTAGAAAAGAAGGGAACCAGCAGTTAGCATAATGGCTATGTCGCTGGACTCCCACGTAGTCGACCGCGGTTCGTGTCCCGGACCCGGTGGCTTAAAACTCACGCCAGGCGCGTGTGCGTGCGTGCCCAAGATCCCGAGAGGAGAATGGAGGAGAAGGGATTGCGGCGTGACCATCCCCCCTGGGGGGTGATTTCTCACTTTCTGTCTCTATGTCTCTCTCTGTCTGTCTGGCGAGCGCATGCGCCCTACAGTGAAAATCTCTCCAAAAAAAAAAAAAAGACCTAGAAAAGAAGAGATTTAATGGTTAATATTAATGGTGAAAAAGTTGTTTCTTTTGTATCCTTAGGAAAAAAATAAATATTCCACAGAAATTGGAACCAACATTGATACACTCACCCTTGGCCAACACTAGAGGTACTCGAATCTAATGAAATACTATTTCACCTGTTTACAATGTAATTTCAGTGGTTCGCCATTTTGTTTTCTCCTAGAAAGAAAAGAAACTCATGTTTTTTATCATTAAATAGTTTCAAATTTTAAAATTTGAATTCATTTTTTATTTTAGTCATCCTATCAAGCTATAAATGTTACACTAAAAAATGGGTTTAGTAAGCTTTAAATGGATGGTGCTCCTCTCAACACATTATCTTCCTCTCCCTATGTATGTATTGAAGACAAAATCAATGATTGAAAAGATATAGAAAAACACACAGGAGAGTTAAAATTATTATCCCTGTAATTTAACCCAAAACAGGATCTTTCTCATTTCATGAGAAAGTATTGTTTGGCCTGCTTCATCAATGTACTCATTAAATAATGATTATCTTCTTTCTGCTATTATTCAGAGGTAATTACAACAACAGTCCAATAACAAATATAAAACATATATTTTGATGTATGAAGATAATCAAGTCAAGAAATTATTATAGTCCAGTGTGTTTGAAAAGTCAAAGCTTCCTGAGCAGTGCCTTAGAAAGAACAGAAGATGGGGCCAGCAGATGGCATAGTGGACGTAGTGGCACATTGCTGAACTCCCACATAGCTGACCACAGTTCAAGTTCCGGACTCAGTGGCTTAAAAATCACACTGGGCTCATGCGCATGTGCTAAAGGTCCCAGGAGGAGAAGAAATTGCGATGTGGCCATTCCCCCTGGGGGGGGGGGGTGAACACTCACTTTCCCTCTCCCTGTCTGCGTCTCTCCAGTGAGCACACTCACCCTAAAGCAAAATCTTCTAAAAGAAAAGAAAGAACAGAAGAAACAGATTGCCCAAAAACCTTGGAAAGGACGTCTCAGACAAGGCACAGTGGATGACGGATGCTACGAGGACAAACCTTAATTTTCCCAGTCAATTTTGCTTCCCTAGGTTGCGACTAAATAAGAAGTTTTAAATGAATATCTCTAAATCAGTTAGCTCTTAGAGTAAGACTAATTTGTCCTGAGACATCATCTCCCAATAGTTCCTCTAAAAGTAGTTTCTGCTGCTTCTCACACCAGCTATAACATGGTATTGATTTTTGTAAGCTTTTCCATTTCTATTTTTTCTGTCTGCCACCTCTTTCATGCTCTGGTTTAGAACTTATCTAACCTGCTGGGCAGACCGCTGGTGAAAACATTTAATCTGAACTTTAGCCATTTTCCATGTGGGCCTCAAAGAAGAAAAAGGTTTTTTGGTCTCTGTTTACTTAATAATAAAATATATATATATTAACGCACTGCAGAATGATTCACTTCATCCAAATTGTGTTGTGGTAGCCAAGCAGATTTTGATGAGACACCTGCAATGTTGCTGGCCTAGCACTCTTGTGTGTGCAAAATTGGACTCCTGGTAAATTGGCCTACTTGATAGAAAAAATGAAAGGGGAAGCAAATTAGTGCAAGAGTTTGAGACCAAAGCAATGTTTAATAAGAAAGGTAAACGGTACAGAATCAGAAAATAATTGTGCCAAACAGTCAAAGAAAAATAAGCTTTCATATATCTAATCTCTGCATGTTGGGGTAGAAAACAACATTAGAAAAAAATGTCTTAAAAACTTTTGCTGATGCGCGAGAAGAGAACGGAAGGCTGATTTCTTTGGTCAGCTTCGATTACGGATGGATCCGTTCTAGAGGTGTCAATGTTTTAACACCAGTACTCCATTAAGTCTATGGTGAAGTCATTGTCTAAACGGAAGAGGATTTTTTAAAATAAAGTGTGATAGATGCAGTGGAATTCTGTACAGATTTTTCTCTATGGAGGGTATGACATGCTTAGGCTTACCAAGATCAAGGGCATTGAGGGGCAGTTTTGTCTGCTTGAAAAAAGTAAAAGACAAAGACATAATTTGATTATATGCTACCATTTTCCTTAGAAAGTTAATATTTAATTTATGCACTGTTAGTTGGCTTTTGAAATTATTCCATACTTTTTTTAAAAAAATAAATTTAAAACAATCTGAAGAGGCATTTGGTTCAGATATGAATTTTATCTCGTTTATTTACTGATTGTACTTAATAATGAAGACCTCTGCTAGATTTCTGTTTACATCCAAAAAACAAACTTAAGGCTGAATTTATTTCCTCACCCCAAAATTATAGGATAGAATTGTGTTTAGCATTCTAAATTTAAGTGCTTAAAGCATCAATCAATAAAACTTTGTTTTAAATATTATAATTGTGAAGGAAAGTAAACTTACAAGCAGAACTCTTAGAATTTTTTCATCTAAAATGTATTTTAAAGTATTTTTTAAATCCCAGAGCTCCTACATACTTGTCAGAACTATGCAGATGCAGTGAACCACCAGTAGGTACGCAGTCTCAAACATGCTTACCCCGTTATCAACTCTGAAGGTTTGTTTGTCCTTTAAGATAAAAGTGTAATGTCATGCTATTTATCCCAGTAGGGCCACTGTATTTTTTCTAAAAAAAAAAAAAAAAAGCTTATTATAAAACAAAATAATAAAAATAAAGCAAACTGGGAAATATCACCTTTGTAGACAACACAAGAGTGAAAGCATTTACCATAAAGGTCTCAGTAAAGGGATGGAAATAGTAAGGAATAGTAAGAAATCAATGCTAATGGGAAAAGGTATATGTGTGTGTGTGTGTGTGTACATGTATAGGAGAGAAAAAGAAACTTTCAATAGGGTGTGGTCGTGCTGCAATCCCGTCTCCATTTCTCCATTCTGTCAAGATCTGGGGCATGCATGTACATGCACCCAGTGTGTTCCTCCAGCCCTTGGGCTGGGATTCAAACTATGGTCAGCCATGTGAGATATGGCTCCCTACACCATCACGTTATGGGGCCAGCCCCACAGCATTTTTTAAATAACAAAAACTATATACAAATGATATCATTGATGGCACATGTGAATGCTATGTATTCACATACACTGATAATATTAAAACAGAAATGTGAATATAAAATTATATGGATATGATTATGTGTGTGTATAATTAAAAATGATATGTGGTAGATGTAGGAACAAGCATATCTTAATTTTTTTATTCTATTCAAAATAGAAAAGTATAATTAAAAATTTAAACCTCCACAAAGAAAACTATAAGAAGCTAAAAAAAGAAATTGAAAATGACACCAAAAAGTGTAAGAATATCCCATGTTCCTTGATTGGATGAATTAATATAATCAAAAGGGCACTTCTACCCAAATTGATCTACGTATTTAATGCAATGCCAATCAAAGTACCAGACACATTCTTCACAGATCTAAAAAAAGATAGTCATAAAGTTTGTCTGGAATCATAAAAAATAAAAAAAAATATTTCCAAAGCAATTCTGCACAAGAAGAGTGGAGTGGGCAGCACCTCACCTTCTGACCCAAAAATATACTGCGAAGCTGTGGTAATCAAAACAGCATGGTACTGGCACAGGAACAGACACGTGGACCAGTGGAACAGAATTGAGTCCACAGAAAGAGATTCCTAAATATACAGTCAACTGAATTTTTGACAAGGGATACCAGTCAATCCAGAAGGAAAAGGAAAACTTCTTCAACAATTGGTGCTGGAAAAACTCAATTTCCACTTGCAGAAAGATGAATCTGAACCCCTACTTCTCACCTCTGACAAAAATCAAGTCAAGGTGGATCAAAGATCTAAATCTAAGACCTCAAACTATAAAACTGCTCCTGGAAAACACCGGGGAAACTCTGAGAGACATTGGAGTAGGGAAAAACTTCTTAAATAAGACTCCCAACGCACAGTCTATGATCCCTAAAATAGACAAGTGGGATTGCATCAGACTAAGAAGTTTCTGCATGGCAAAAGACACAGTAAAATTAGTGTGAATTGACAGCTCTCAGAATGGGAAAATATTTTTGTAAACTATGCATCAGATAAGGGACTGATAGCCAGAATTTATAAGGAACTCAAGCGGCTGTTCCGAAAAAAGATGATCAATCCTATTAAAAGATGGGAGAATGAGTTGAAAAAAAAAAAAAAAACCACTCTCTAAAGATGACATACAAGTAGTCAAAAGGCATATGAAAAAATGCTCAACATCCCTCATTGTAAG
>NW_006204918.1:1100308-1128338 GCF_000334495.1 Tupaia belangeri chinensis
CAGGGAGGTTGGCCACACTGCAATCCCTTCTCCTCCATTCTCTTCTTGGGATCTTGGGCACGCACGCACACGTGCCCAGCATGAGTTTAAGCCACTGGGTCCGGGACTCAAACCGCAGTCAACTACATGGGAGTCCAGTGACAACCATTACGCTAACTGTTGGTCCCCAAAACCCTGGCTTTTGACAGGAAGTGGATGAATATGGAAGATTTACTGCTGAGTGAAGCAAGCCAGGCTATGAAGGAGAGACCTTGTATGTCCCTACTTAATATATACTGAGTGTCCGCACTCTATGACTGAAACTGATTGACGAAAGGATATACAAGCACAGTAAATGGGTGTAAATACCAGATAGAGTGTGTGTGAAAAAGAGTAGAGTCCAAGGAAGGACATTTAGAAGAAAAATAGGGAGGCAAAGCATTTATGGGACAAAGAAATGTGGTATTATCTCTTGAAGATATTTTTTAGTTTTATCAACTGGATTAGGGAGAAATATTCACCTGTTGAAATATCGATTTTTGTAAGCTAAATAATGTGATTGAATGTATAAAAGAGAATGAAATAAAAAATGTGAAAAAAAAATTTAACTTGAAATCCAGTCTCTAGTACAGTGGTTAAGGGAGTCAGATGCCACATGGTCAACTACGGTTTGAATTCAAGTCCCACTGGCTTGAAAATATGCTGGAGGGACCAGCAGGTGGCATGGTGGTTAAGGCCCTGGACTCTCATATGGCTGATTGCAGTTCAAGGCCTGGACCTAGCAGCTTTTTCTCTCATGAATTAATAATAATAATAATTAATAAAGTTAAATAAATGATTATTTTTAAAAATAGACTGGTTTCAGGCATGTACCCCAAATCCTGACAAGATGGAAAATTTAGGGATTACAACATAACCACATTCCATTAGGAGGTACTTTTATCCCTGCTCCTTTTCTGTCTCTCTCTGGCGAGCACACACACCCTGTCAATTAAAAACACAAATAAATGAATTACAATTAAGGCCACAAATAACTTTGAACATACTTATTTAAAAGAATCTATAAAATAAGTTTATTAATAACTTTTTGAACTCTAAATTATTTTTTGTTTTTTTTTTTTGGTTTTTTTGGAGAGGTTTTCACTATAGGGCGCGTGCGCTCACCAGACAGACAGAGAGAGACATAGAGGCAGAAAGTGAGAAATCACCCTCCGGGGGGATGGTCACGCCGCAATCCCTTCTCCTCCATTCTCTTCTCGGGATCTTGGGCACGCACGCACACGCGCCCGGCGTGAGTTTTAAGCCACCGGGTCCGGGACGTAAACCGCGGTCGACTACGTGGGAGTCCAGCGACATAGCCATTACGCTAACTGCTGGTTCCCTTGAACTCAAAATTTTAAAAGTTGGAAAAGAAATGTTTTTAATCATGGCATAATAACTTTCCGCTCTTAAAATTTCCTTTATATTTGGCACATTTGCAAATAATGTCCATTTCTGCTGCTGGAGCCACATGAGAAAAGTATTTTGATTTAATTAAGATTCTGTATGGCTTTGTCCCCCAACTGACCTTGATTCCTTTCTGGAGGGAGCTAGGTCGTGCTGATGGAGAGCATGAGAGGACATTCAGTCAACATGTGGCTTTGGCCTATGCATTATCTGGAGTTTTTAGGTGTCTCATTTGTGAAATGGGAATGATAGTTTTCAATATTATTCTAAGGATTGAATGAAATACACCTAATTCCATAAACAAAACTTCATTTCTCTTTCTATTTTAAATAATGTAGTAAAAAATAAGAAAAATGTACATTCAAATTTCTTATCCTGAGAGGCAAAACTCCTGGCTCTAATTCCATACTTTCTAGAATTTTCTAAATGTGTGCCTCGTCAGTCCTGTTTTGTTCTCAGTTTCCTGATCTATAAAATGGAACTAGTCCAGGTGATTTAATGAGGTCTATCAAACTTTATTTCTCCCCCAAAATAACAGTTGTTCAACCATATGCATAATTATAATGTTTTTTACATTTTACCTTAATAGATTCTTTACACTGAAGTTTTACTCTAAGTCACTAGGCATATTTCTCTCTACGCAGGACGTTCTCAGAACTCACGTATAACTGGAGTAGAATCCTTGAAACACCAGGTTTTCTAGTTAAACATAGAAAAACAGTTGGCGCAGCCATGGTGGTGCATGTGGTT
Source organism: Tupaia belangeri chinensis (assembly GCF_000334495.1). Classification (NCBI taxonomy): domain Eukaryota; kingdom Metazoa; phylum Chordata; class Mammalia; order Scandentia; family Tupaiidae; genus Tupaia; species Tupaia belangeri. Next base: position 1,102,484 of record NW_006204918.1, read on the forward strand.
GGTGTTGCTATTCCGCAGGCTGGAACCACATGGGAGACCCAGGTTTGATCCCAGCCTACTCTAAAACTCCAGAGGCAGTGGTATGTGTCTGTCATCCCAGCTACTCAGGGAGCTGAGGCAGGAGGATCACAATACAGAATTAAAAAACACCCATTGTCTAGATAAGTGTAGCTTTCATTTGATCATTGGATGTGAGTCTGCAAACTGTGCTGAGTCTGCATGAACTCGAAGGTGGAAATCTATGGGAGGAGTCCCTGGTCACCTCTCCAACTTCCCATCTCAACCAAAATTGTGTTTTCCATTTAAAACCACTAATTTACCGGATATTATAACTAATATATGTTATAATAATTCTTATTACATGAGGAAATTTCTCTACATGATCATATTGGAAGTCTAAATAAATTTTGCTATTCTGTCCCTGGATTTGCAGACAAGCGGTTTGATCCAGCTGTAAACACAGGACAGTCTTGAACTGAAAACCAGAGAAAACTGAAAAGAAAACAAAACCCATTCCCCAAAAGCAAGTTGTCAAATGGAGTGGGAAACAATCCCCATCTGAAAGTCGGCCTTTCTTCCTCTGTGGAAAAAGCAAAGATCTGAGAGGGATTGGAATGTAAAGGGGATACAGAAAGGAAATGAAGTCCCCATGAAGAGAACAGCAAATTCCATTTACCTCCAAAGATTACGGGCTCGACCTGATGCCGACAGCATGGAAATATTGCAGGGCAGGTGCACCTCTGGCTGGCCTGGTGGTGAGTGAGTGGTGTGTGGACAAACGCCTACACCGGAGCAGCACAAAGTAAGGTGTGTGGTGTTCAACAGAGCCTAAATGGAAAATCCACAGACGCTTTAAGAGTATTCTCCATGCTGCTGAGAATGTGATTAAAAAATAGGACTGCAGGAGCCAGCAGGTGGCATGGTGGTTAAGGTGCTGGATTCCCACATGGCCAAAGTCCACAGTTCTAGTCCTGGACCCAGCACCTTGAAAGTCATGCCAGGTACATGGCGTGCATGCCCAGAATCCCAAGGAGAAGGGTTTGGGGCATGGCCATCCCTCCCCGGGGCAGTGATTTCTCATTTTCCCTTTCTATATCTCTTTCTGTCTCTCTCTGATAAGTGCTTATTCCCTATAAAAAAATACGCCTTAAAAAATAAAAAAGCAAACTAAAATGAATGAAAGGGAAGATTTTGGCCAACCATAATTCTCTGGGAGCACAACGCTCAGTGATGGTAAGACCGCACAGACAGGTCCCATGTTTGTGTCCTACACATCCCTCCTCTTCCAGGCCCACATGCACCTGTGGTCCGGGCTGACTGAGGCTAGGTGTGGAGCACAGTATACAATCCTGCTGGGTGCCTGTTTTTCTTTCTCTTTGTCCTCTCTTTCTGCCTCTTTGTCTCTCTCTCTCTATCTCAGAAGATATAAATCAGTGAAACTTTTAAAAAGAGATTTCACGCAATTTTTCTATCACACCCGGATGGGCTTGGGCGCGTGTATTACTGGTACCAGCCGTCCTGCGGCAGTCGGCCCCTGTCTGGCAAGGTCTCCCAGAGTGAACAATATTATGCTTCTATGGTTTCCCTTTTTATAGCAGATATTACCTAATTAGGAAGAGAGATTTTATTGTAGATTTTATTTTACTGTAAAAGTCAAAGCACTTTCAAGAAATGAATGTAGCATTTTCCCAAGGTGCTTAGCTAAATGAGAATTTCCCAAAGTGGCAACTAGCAAAATCCTTCCCTTCCCCACAAATGATCGGAGAAAAGAAAAATAAGAAAATCGTCTTCTAGAAAAATATAAATTTCTATTAATAAAGATTAAATCTGTAGTATTTTAAATTTTAAAACTGTTCAATGCATTTTATGCCAGTATTAACCTACATAGGCGTGACGGATTTTAACTTATATATTAACTCCTCTTTGATTATCTTTTCTGTACTGGCATTGTGTCCGGTGTTACAAACTTAAGGTCAGCCCACTAATACGCTCTCTCTCTTTTTAGTTATGAATGCCTTCTAAAACATTGATAAAATAAATACAGGCAACTAGGACTGAAGTATCCACTTAAAAACGAATCAAGCTGATGTTGGAGAATGTGGTCTTCTATCTGTTGGTAAGCGGTTATTCTTATAGTGAACTCCAGAATTAAATGGACTTACCCATGCAGTTCAAGGCAGTACCGGACCACTGTGAGCCTCCCTGTCGGGATTTTGGGTGGAAGCGTCTACTCTAAGACAAAGTATATGGAGGAGACGTGGAGATGATGGGCTTCCTATAAGCAGCTGGAAACCACAGGGAAGGGGAAGGAGGGGGCTCAGGAACACCTGTCCTTTGCCTCTGTTTAAAGCCACTATCAGGAGACCAGCAGCTGGTGTAATGGCTATATCGCTGGACTCCCACGTAGTTGACTGCAGTTCGAGTCCCAGACCCGGTGGCTTAAACTCACATCAGGCATATGTGCGTGCATGCCCAAGATCCCGAGAGGAGAATGGAGGAGAAGGGATTATAACGTGGCCATCCACCTGAGGGGGTGATTTCCTTCTTTCTGTCTCTCTGTCTCTCTCTGTCTTTCTGACAAGTGCACACGCCCTATAGAACAAACCTCTCCCATAAATAAATGAAATAAAATAAAATAAAATAAAGCCACTATCAGAAAGTATCATCTTTTCACCTCTGGAAGAGTGCTGGAAAGGGCTTGGAGAGCCCATGAGTGAAGCACCAATGGGGCTCCTTCCTGGGGAAGAAACATGACCAGGGCAAAGGCCTTCCCTGCTAAACTGAGCTCCTTCATCTGCAAGTGTTGGGGACAGCCATGGGCAGTTCTCCTGGGACACACCACGTATAGGTCATAAATTTCTCACAAAGATAATAATAAGGCGACATTAATAAAATAAGAAGGGCAACAGAGAGAGGGAAGACAGAGGAATTCAGTAGAAAGAACCTCAGATGGTTGAGCAGCTGTAAGAAAGCTAGTCCAAACTGATGGGGAACGCTCCCTCACCCTGAGACACCGAGGAGTGGCCTCCCTCCAAGCTGATGGGGAGAGCTCCCTCACCCTGAGACACCAAGGAGTGGCCTCCCTCCAAGCTGATGGGGAGCGCTCCCTCACCCTGAGACACCAAGGAATGGCCTCCCTCCAAGCTGATGGGGAGAGCTCCCTCACCCTGAGACACCAAGGAGTGGCCTCCCTCCGAGCTGATGGGGAGAGCTCCCTCACCCTGAGACACCGAGGAACCAGCTGTACTCATGGTGACTGGTCATTTCTTGGGATCGACCAAGGACTGTGAAGTGTCGAGGCAAACTCGGTGTCATCCAGAGCAGCTGAAGGTTGATCATCACCCTGACCCCTGTAGCAGCAAACCAGGGGTGACATTTTCGTGGCCACTGTACACAATATTGTAATTGATATCTTTTTACTTTTCTTTCAACCTCTATAGTTATATATTGGCAGAAAACGAAATATTTTTTCAATTACAGATGTCTTTGTTTCACCTTCATGCTGTAAATAAACTCACGTTGCGGTAACACTGTGTTGTCCGATGTTATTTCTTAGCACTTTGAAAATAGTATTGCGTGGCTTTCTAGTTTCATTGTAGACAAGAAGTCAGCTTTCGGTCTAATGGTCTCTTTTTACTTTTTATTTTGTGATTTCTTATTCACATGCAATCATCGTACATCTGGTTTTTCAAAGTATGCATTCAGTACATGGCGATCAAATCAAGGGTATCCTCATATGTGTCATTTCCAACCAAGACGTCGCATTCCTGTATCCAGTAGTTCCTCTCTGACCCCCACCCCCCGTTACCCACTCTCCTCCCATGCACTCTCTGGTAACTACATTGCTAATTCTCTATGTAAAGTGAATTATTTTCTGGCTACTTTTAAACTTAGTGTCTTTGATGTTCTTCAATACCACTACATGTGCCTAGCTATACATCTGATTAATTTATACTAACTGAGTCTTGCTGGTCTTACTGAATTGAGGTGTTCAATTCTTACTGGTTCCAGAGGGTTTTTGCTTCTACCCACTTTATCTCTTTCTAGACCTTGCATTTGATTTATATTCAATCTTCTTCCTCCACTTGTTGGGAGTTCACTCGGGGTAGATTTTGCTCAACCTCAGGAAAAGCTGATGAAAAAAATGGATACTTCTAAAGATATTTCACATCAGAAGAAATGTTCACGTTTTGTTTTTAGTGTTAGAAAGTTCTGAGTAGTATTTGTGCATACGTACAGAGTATCTTCTTACTACTATTCAAACAAGATAAAGGTGAATTTATAAGATCATTTTAAGCCCTTTGAATCTTGAAAGTCTATTATCGTGTTAATAAAATAATAGTCAAATAATTTTGTTCTCATGCTGCAAGTGTTGCTGAATATAGTACTTTCACTCAAATTCTGTAGCAATATGTACAGTAAGGGCCTATCTCGCCATTCTTTCAAGAATGCTGAAATGAATTTGAAATGTTCCAGGCAGGTGACCTTGATGTTCATGAGTGTGCATGGATTTCTGTTGATGTGAACAGTAGTTACCTATCAAAATTGTTTCAGAGAGGCTCAGAGTTCTCATGAAGCTTTAATCAATGTAAAAGAGTGTTTTTAAAAAGCAAATCTTCTTTTATGACTACAGTTTCTACTTATGGTTCTGTAATTTCAAAAAATAAAAAGGTTCTTTCTGTAAGAACTTCTGTTGTCTTTGAAAAAAAGACACTAAAGACGGAAGAAGAAGAAGGGGAAGAAGAAACCATTGGAAGTGTTGAAACGAACTATTTAGTTAGTAATCGGGAAAAAGAAATGTTTTTTTCTGTGTGTCCAAATGGCTGTCTCCAGAAAGTGTCTCTCCCCGCGATACCCTGCGTTTCCTGATTCCACAGGTTCAGGCTGTAATTCACACCTGCCTCCTTTTCCCCACACTGCTGAGCTGTCTTTATTAACACTTTCTTCTAAATCAAACCAAAATTTTTTTTTAAAAAAAGGAAATGAATCCATCTATATGAACACTTAAACGATACCTGGGGCACAGTGAGTGTTCAATACGTGCTGTTCGTTCACTGTAACAGAGCAGGCATATGGTGCAGATGCAGGAGGGATTGTGTCCGTCAGAGCCCACGTGAACGCTCCCCAAGGTCATGCAGTGCCCAGCCACCAGGCATCGCAGTCCTCCTGGACTGCAACGGATGTGTGATGAGAGTCACCAGGTTTTCCTGTGAAGAAGAGGGGCATGTTGCCATTGGACTCATGGTAAAGAAACTCTGTAGCTATTACGACCACTCCCAGTAACAATTTTTTTTTTAATATTACATTTACTTATTTTATTTTTGAAGTTTTTGCCTTAGAGTGTGTGTGCTTGCCAAAAGGAGAAAGAGACAGAGATAGTAAGAGGAAAAGTAAGAAATTGTACAAGTCCCCCACCCACCCGCCGGGAGATGGCCATGCCACAATCCCTTCTCCTCCATTCTCCTCCTTGATCTTGGGCACACACGCACACTCTCCTGGCATGAATTTTAAGCCGCCATATTCAGGACTCAAGCCGCAGTTGGCCATGTGGGAGTCCAGCAACGTAACCACTACACCATCTGCTGGTCCCGCCATAACAATTTTTAATGTTCATCTGGTCTAATAAAAACTAAAAGGCTTTGATGTGTGTGTGTGTGTGAGGGAACATAATTTTCAAAAACATTTAATCTATAATGAATCTCATACAAATATAAATATACCTATGTGTGTGTGTGTGTGTATATTTCAGCCATTGTATTTAACTCAGAAGTTATGAGAATGAAAAACAGGTAAGAGGTATAGACTAATTCAAAAGAGAATTTTAAGAACATAAACAGACACACACACACACACACACACACACACACACACAAATGAATAAGTAATTAGTATTAAACAGGCTAATATCTCTTAGGGCAATAAAACATGATACATATCATTATCTTTTTTTCTTTTCCTTTTAACTTGCTGCAAGCAAAATGCACTCACCAGAGAGAGAGTGGGGAGGGGTGGTGAAAAAGCATCCCCAGGGTGATGGCCACACCCTCATCCTTCCTCTTCTATTTTCCTTTTGAAGTTCCAGGTGTGCGCTCAGAAGCACCTGGCATGTTTCCGAAGTTCCTGGCTGGGATGCGAGCACTACAGTGGGCCATTTGAGACCCAGCTGTCAGAACTACCTTGCCTCCAGCCAACTCTGATTTCCCATATGGCAGAAATGACTCGTACCAGGCAACCACAGTGACACAGGGTAGCACAATGCTTGGCCATGCACCCTGAGGTCCCACCACACACAGGGCCTGCACGCGTCCATACTTGACCTTCCCTGACTAGGGCTGGGGAAGGGTCATAGCAGGGGGGTCCTACTGGCGATGCCTGCACCTCTCTCTCAATCTCACTCTCTTTCATGGAAAAAATAAATGGATAGACTTACTTTTTTAAAAGAGATATTTTTTGCTATAGAGTATATGTGCTCACCAGAGACACAGAAAGTGAGAAATCACTCCCCGGGGGGATAGCCATGCCAAAATCCCTTCTCCTGCATTCCCCTCTTGGGATTTTTGGGCACGCATGCATGCACACAAGCCTGGAGTGAGTTGTAAGTCCCCGGGTCCTGAACTCAAACTGCGGTTGAGTATGTGGGAGTCCAGCAATGTAACCATTTCGTCATCTACTGGTCCCAATGGATAGACATGTTTTAGAAAAAGAAACTATGTGTATTTCCACTGGACAAAATTCATGTGCATCATGGAGAACAAACACTATTTATATGTTATCAATTCTCCACTAATTAATTCCTAGGCTACAATAAGTAATTGAAAAATAAAAATTTAACCAAGTGTGCATCTCCACATAGAATGAGATGTCACCAGAGGAATTCCTAAACAGCAGCCACTGAAATTTTTTGCTACTTCCAAGTCTCAATTCAGAGAATTACAGACTATATTAAGAATAAGTCATGTGAATATGGCTGAAGACAGATGAATACTATTGTCCTGAGCTGTTTCCTCTAAACATGGAAAAGAAGCTTATTTTGTTACTTATTTATGTAGTAATAAGTATCATGGAACAAAGTTTAATATTTCTTCTTCTGGGTGCATGTTTTATCCTTAGTCTTCCTGATTTAACATTTCCCATGTCACCTGTGTATGGGGGGGGCAGGTGTATGTGTGTACGGATGTGACTTACTGACAGAGCTCCATTATTATGAGGCTCTTCATCACTCTGCACACATCCGAGTGTGCGGACGCTGACCTGGGTGGAACAGCCTCCGCACCCCTGGGCTGTACAGTATAACCTGTTGTTCCTCAGCTGCAAACCTTCAGCCTGTTACTATTGTACTGGTACCGTTAGCAATTCAAACACTTACTTATGTGCATGAACATAGCTAAACAGAAAAGGTACAGCAAAAGTGGGCTATAAAAGATTTGCAAATTGGCACACCGCCTAGGACGTGTGCCATGAGTGGAGCGTGCAGGACTGCCAGTTGCTCTGGGTGAGCCAGTGGGTGGGTGAGTGGTTGGTGCATGTGAAGGCTTAGGACCTCCCTGCAGGCCTGACAGACACTGCACATTTGGGTTACATTAAAGCTATTTTTAAAAATGTTCTTTCTTCAGTACTAAATGGAACTTGACTTACCATAACTTTTATTTTGTAAACTTTTTTGAGACTTTTTGACTCTTTTGTAAAAACAATTTAAGACAAAAACACAGTGTACCTCTAAGAAAACATTATTTCTCTATAGCCTTATTTTATAAGCTTTATTCTATTTAAAATGTGTAACCTTTTCTTGGTTAAAAACTAAGATACAAATATACATAATTAGCCTAGGCCTTCACAAGGTCAGGATCGTCAATGTCGCTGTTTCCACCTCCACATCCTGTCCTTCCAGAAGGGCCATGGGGAACAAAACAGTAAGATTAAATCAAGCGCAAGAGAAAATAATGCAATCAAGGGAAACAGTGAACAAGACAAACACGAGGTTGCCGCCAACACAGCGCGGCCCTCTGCTTTACAACAAACCCTTTCTTTTTCTAAGTATTGGGTCATTGGAAAAGTCATGACACATTTTTGCATAGAAAAACATAGAAAAATACATCAGAACTTTCCCAACAACCTGAGGGATGGAGTACACCCTACGGTGTACAGTAAACACATGAATAGTAACATAACTGTTTATTACTATCAGGTACTGGGACTGCCCACAACTGTACGGGCTGTGCTTTCTAGCTGACTGGCGACCCCGTAGGCATGTGTACACCACCGCCACAGACACGTAAGCAATGTGACCTCACCGTGGCCATGACACCACCAGGCAACAGGAAATTTTCTTCTCCATTATAATCTTATGGGACTATGGTCATACAGGCAGTGCACGCTTATCCAAAACTCCATTATGTGCCTTATAACTGTACCTTTAACGTATTGCGTAAAAAAGCCCTGAGATGTAAGGTGAAATGAACTAAGTCTGAAATGTGTGTCATTATTTGTAACGCCAAATCACCTAATCTGCTAATCTCATCTGCTGTGACAGTTGAGGGAATAATTTTGGTGAATATGGGCTCATAATTAGAGATTTTTTTCCCCCCCAGACAGCTAAGGAGTAAATCTATTAGCAGATTTTCTCATGGGCTTAAACATGATCTGTTAGTATATTTCTATCCTTTCAACCGAACTTGAATTTTTTTAAGTCAGAAGGTGCATACTCATCAGAGAGTCAGGGAGACAGAGAAAGAGAGAGAGAAAGCAGCACACCTGGGGTGAGGTCACCTCACAGTCTCTTCTCCATCTCTCTAACCTGTCAGAATTCCGGTCATGCACACACATGTGGACAGCTTTTCAAACCACCAGGGCCTGGATTCAAAAACCAATCGACCGTGCGGGATCCAGTCCCCTTATACAGTAGGCTACAGGGCTGGCCTGATCGTACCCTCTCTACCGCTCTCTGGCTTCTGTCACCTCCCCGAGACGTCAGTAGCCGGCGGTCTGCGGTATTTTTAAAAATGTTCTTTCTTCAGTACTAAATGGAACTTGACTTACCATAACTTTTATTTTGTAAACTTTTTTGAGACTTTTTGACTCTTTTGTAAAAACAATTTAAGACAAAAACACAGTGTACCTCTAAGAAAACATTATTTCTCTATAGCCTTATTTTATAAGCTTTATTCTATTTAAAATGTGTAACCTTTTCTTGGTTAAAAACTAAGATACAAATATACATAATTAGCCTAGGCCTTCACAAGGTCAGGATCGTCAATGTCGCTGTTTCCACCTCCACATCCTGTCCTTCCAGAAGGGCCATGGGGAACAAAACAGTAAGATTAAATCAAGCGCAAGAGAAAATAATGCAATCAAGGGAAACAGTGAACAAGACAAACACGAGGTTGCCGCCAACACAGCGCGGCCCTCTGCTTTACAACAAACCCTTTCTTTTTCTAAGTATTGGGTCATTGGAAAAGTCATGACACATTTTTGCATAGAAAAACATAGAAAAATACATCAGAACTTTCCCAACAACCTGAGGGATGGAGTACACCCTACGGTGTACAGTAAACACATGAATAGTAACATAACTGTTTATTACTATCAGGTACTGGGACTGCCCACAACTGTACGGGCTGTGCTTTCTAGCTGACTGGCGACCCCGTAGGCATGTGTACACCACCGCCACAGACACGTAAGCAATGTGACCTCACCGTGGCCATGACACCACCAGGCAACAGGAAATTTTCTTCTCCATTATAATCTTATGGGACTATGGTCATACAGGCAGTGCACGCTTATCCAAAACTCCATTATGTGCCTTATAACTGTACCTTTAACGTATTGCGTAAAAAAGCCCTGAGATGTAAGGTGAAATGAACTAAGTCTGAAATGTGTGTCATTATTTGTAACGCCAAATCACCTAATCTGCTAATCTCATCTGCTGTGACAGTTGAGGGAATAATTTTGGTGAATATGGGCTCATAATTAGAGATTTTTTTCCCCCCCAGACAGCTAAGGAGTAAATCTATTAGCAGATTTTCTCATGGGCTTAAACATGATCTGTTAGTATATTTCTATCCTTTCAACCGAACTTGAATTTTTTTAAGTCAGAAGGTGCATACTCATCAGAGAGTCAGGGAGACAGAGAAAGAGAGAGAGAAAGCAGCACACCTGGGGTGAGGTCACCTCACAGTCTCTTCTCCATCTCTCTAACCTGTCAGAATTCCGGTCATGCACACACATGTGGACAGCTTTTCAAACCACCAGGGCCTGGATTCAAAAACCAATCGACCGTGCGGGATCCAGTTCCCTTATACAGTAGGCTACAGGGCTGGCCTGATCGTACCCTCTCTACCGCTCTCTGGCTTCTGTCACCTCCCCGAGACGTCAGTAGCCGACGGTCTGAGTCTGCTGCCCGTGCTAACAAATGCCTGGGCCTGGGTGATCGGTAAGGGTGGAGATGAACTGCGCACCCCGCGGGAGGCTGGCAGGTCCCGGATCACCGCGCCGGCAGATTCGGCGCCTGGTGAGGGCCCTCTCCATAGACGGTGTTGGCTGTATGCTCACATGCCGGCCGAAGGGAGGGATTCTTTTATAAGGAACGAATCCCTCATGACCTAGTCGCCTCCCAAAGGCACCCCTCTTAATGCTCTCACCGTGGTTATTCGCTTTCAACATGTGCCTGGGGAGAACACAGACCCCGCTCTCAGGCCGTGCAGTCTGCTCGGTGGGCACGAGCTAAACCACACGTCCCCCCTGGGGTGGTCCACCAGGCTGAAGGAAGGAATAACGAGATGGCAGGCGGGCTCCGAAAGGTGTGCGGGCCAGTGAGGGCAAGCCGGCGCCCGGCAGCCCTGCCAGGTTCTCAGCTGCGGTCAGGCAGCACGACCCCCAACACAGTGGCCGCTTTCTGACCCCCACACAGGGCTGTGCTTCTCTGTGAGCCTAGTTCCTCTAAGAAGCCTGTGTGGAAGGGCCAGCAGGTGGTGTGCTGGTTAATGCACTGGATCCCACATGACCGACAGCAGTTCAAGTCCCAGACCTGGAGGCTTGAAATCACCCCAGGTACATGTGCATTTGTGCCCAAAATCCTGACAGGAGAATGGAGGAGAAAGGATTGTGCATAGCCAATCCTCAGGGGGGATTTCTTACTTTCTTTCTTTCTCTCCCTTTCACTTTCTTTCTCTCTCTGTCTCTCTCCAGTAAGCACATGGGACTACTGGGAAAAACTAAAAAAAATATTTAAAAGTCCATGTAGAGAAGATTGGCAACTTAGTGAGTACACCTCACAATCATACTATTGTTCTTTTTTCTGAAAAATATGCATAGTGACTAATATGTGGTATAGACAACTGGACTTTTACCTTAAAGCTATTTGTGTGACATATAGAGAAGATCATATTGGGGTTTGTTTGTTTGTTTGTTTTTGGAGAGGTTTTTGCTATAGGGCGCGTGCGCTCGCCAGACAGACAGAGAAAGACATAGAGACAGAAAGCAAGAAATCACCCCCCAGGGGGGATGGTCACGCTGCAATCCCTTCTCCTCCATTCTCCTCTCAGGATCTTGGGCACACACGCACACGCGCCCGGCGTGAGTTTTAAGCCACCAGGTCCAGGATGCGAACCGTTGTCGACTACGTGGGAGTCCAGTGACATAGCCATTACGCTATCTGCTGGTTCCCAAGATCATATTGGTTTTCATGAAAAAGAATGAGAATGGAAAGAGATTTTATTTTACATTACCAGAGAGTTCAGAAAGCACCCCCCTCTCCTTTCCTCCATGTTCCTTCCTGTCAGGGTTTGGGTGTGCGTGTGTGCCTGGCACGGTTTTCTCAAACCACCAGCTCTGGGACTTGAACCCCAGTCAGCCACATGGAATCTGGTTCTTTACCCACCTCCTTTAACTGCTGTGCTATAGGGCTGATCCACTTACTTTTTAAGTTTATTTATTTGTTCCAGAGTGAGAAAGACAGAGATGAGAAACGGGTGTGGAGGGAGGGACACACAGCACCTCTAGTGGGGTGTTGGCACCGTGATCCGGCCCCAGCTCCAGCCCAGTTGCAGGCACACATGTGTCTCTGGATGTGAATCCGAACTCCACATGAGTCTGCCTTGCAAGCCCTTCATGTGTAACCACTGTGCCACTGGCCCCCCCAAATTAGTTTTTTTTAAAGTACATTTTTTTAGAGGTTTTTGCTATAGGGAGTGTGCACTCACCAGAAAGAGAGACAGAGAGACAGAAAGCGAGAAATCACCCACCAAGGGGGATGGCCATGCTATAATCCCTTCCTTCTCCTCCATTCTCCTCTCAGGATCTTGGGCACACATGCACATGCACCCGGCGTGAGTTTAAGTCACTGGGTCTGGGACTCAAACCACGGTCGACTACATGGGAGTCCAGCGATATAGCCGTTACGCCAACTGCTGGTACATTTTTTCTCAAGTCTCCCTCCATATATGCCAAAGTGCCTTCAAAATTAATGCTCAAACTAGAAAACAAAGGAAAAGAAAAGAAGTGGAAATTATTGAGTTTTCTATCCGATATCAGGTGCTTTGGCAATTTTTGGGAGGCCGTTGCTGCAGTACAGGTTTAGACTCAATAACCCTGGGCTTCATAACTGTCCTCTATTTGCCAGCTAAGTAACCTCGGGTGAATTACGCGACCCCTCAGTTCCTCAGTTTTCTCATACGAAAAATGGAGGTGCTAATGGTTGCCAGAGGGTGAGATAACTTACCGCACAGGAGCACATGGTTTGGTATTATGGCCTCCAGTTTCCACCATCACCCTGTGAGAAGCCCTTAGCATTTCAATGAGAAAAAAAATCAACATGAAAGACCACATCTAAAGTATTAACACTTTGCTTCTTAGTGTAATACAAGACATAGTCTGTCTGTGTTTCAGATTTGTTACAAACAAAACCAAAGTTTTGACTTAATGTGGTTGTGACCAAATGTTTGCAAACCTTACTCTCTAAACATTGTTTATCTCTTTTTCTCATTAAGACAGCACTCACAGGATAGCCTAGAGAAGTAATTCCCTGAAATCGCTTTTTCTATTTTTAAGGAAGATAGACAAGAAGAGGCATTTCATTTGGAGAAAAGCTAAATTTCCTTTACGAAGTCTTCCTTTGTTTTGTGGCCACTACTTACCTTTTCCAAATTACTCTCATTATTGCTGACATCTCCATTTTCGAGGCAAAAAGCACGACTTGTTTTTCCCACCCAGACTCCATTATTTCCTGTCTCTGTGATAGATTTTGTGGTATTCTGTCCAGCCTGGAAAGCACTGGAATTATTCTATCCTCGAATTATCATAATCATTCTTTTAGGTTGGCCAAAATGCCAGCCTTGCCAAAAAGCCTTGACTGAGTTTCCCAAACCAATGTGATTGCTCCCTCTTCTAAACAGACTTCAGACTTGGCCTGCATTCCTGTTTAAACACTTTTCACATTACATTTTTGTGGCCAAGAAAAGACGTCTCCAGTTAAAGGCTAAGTTGTAGCTGACTACACCTTTAGTGCATTCAGGTACATCTGTGAATTTGCTGCATACACAAAACCCAACAGTGACTTAAATCTCAGACTACGGAAGTGCAAGGAGAACAGCTCCCTTCTAAGAGGAGAGGGTGCTGGACGTAATGAGGTCGTATTTTGCAGAGAAGTGGTGAGTATTGCTTGGCATTTTTCACTTGAATTTGGTATTGGATATGTCTGTGCCTATTGTTTAGGAAAAAGGAGGAAGGGACAGTTGGAAGTTAGACCGGAAGATGTTTATCCGAACTCTGTAAGAAGTTATCACAGGGATGGGCAGATGGCATAATGGTTACGTCACTAGACTGTGTTCAAGTCCCAGACCCAGCAGCTTAAAGCTCACACCAGGCATGTGTGCATGCACGCCGAAGATCCCTAGAGGAGAGTGGAGAAGGGATTGTGGCATGGCCGTCTCACCTAGGGGGCGATTTCTTGCTTTCTTTCTCTCCGTCCTCTCTCTTGTGTTTCTGACACATCCTATAGCAAGTGTTTCTTTCTTAGAAAAGAAGAAGAAAAAGCAGAAGAAGAAAAGTTATCATATAAACAATATGTTCTGGTGTCCTAACCTCAGTGCCTTACGCAAGGAGGAAAGTGGCCCTTTCCCTTTGCCCTAGAACTTTGGTCTTCAGAACTGCAGGGCATCTGTGTGTCACTTGGCTGAAATCTTAGAATCAGCTCCAATGCCCTGAGGTGCCGACGGTGGTAACTGGTAAATATGGAGACGCCCACTAGAAGAAGCTGCAGGGCTTGCGTAACAGCTTCGTGTAACTCTGCTTCGCCTAGAGCATGCAGTAGAGTCCAGGGAAATGAGTATGGTGTGCTTTTGAAGTCACCAGGTCCAGGACTCAAACTGTGGGGTTGGCCATGGGGATCCAGCTACCCTAACCATCAGGTCATGGACTGGCCCATCGAGTGCCAATATTTCTTACGTCAGCAATTTTATTATTGGCCCTCAATTTCCTCCAAGTTTTCAGTATATTGAAAACGTATAGGCCAGCAGGTGGCATAGTGGTTAAGGTGCTAGACTCCCACCTGGTCAACTATGGTTTGAGTCCCAGACCCAATGGCATGAAAATCACACCAAGCCAATGTGCGTGTGTGCCCGAAATCCCAAGAGGAGAGTGGAGGAGAAGGGCTTGTGGTGTGGCCATCCCTCTCTCTCTCTCTCTCTCTCTCTCTCTCGCTGACTTTCTGGCAAATACACGTGCTCTATGGAAAAAAAATAAATTTTTTTTAAAAATTACAATATATGTACTTCCTATTTTGACCAGAACTAAAGCATGAATAATTTAAAAACTTTTTTATACTTATCATTAATCAAAATAATAAATAATTAAGGCTTTGTATTATTATTCATAAAGTATGAAACATTTGCAATATATGGCTGCTTTTAAGAAACAATTCTTTAGCCAAGTGCAGGAAACACTGTCTCATATTTTCCTTTCTTGGAGAGTCATAACCATTAAAATATTAAAACTCTGATATCTGTTACAGTAAATGATCCTGGTAAGCCTAATCAACATTTCCAAATATGCTTGAAGTTTCCTTTTTTCCATGGTACATGAGTATTCTGCTGAAATAAATTTGCAAAATGCTGATTTTTTAAAATATTTCATTAGAATGAATTAAAGCTTAAAAAATTATTAAAATATAGACTGTAATTTTATTATTTCCTATTTCTTTTTCTTACTATTCACCAAAAGTTATCATAGATGTAATAAACTTCTACTTCCTTAAAACATTCAGCTACAAAATAGTAATTATTCCAAGTAGTAACAAACTTAGCCCTCATGACCTTGAAAATATAATCTCTTTTTGATATCCCAATATATACATGATAAATCATGAATTACAAATTAACGTGGGCAGACTGAATTATTCCAAAACATCAATCAACATAATTCAATAATTTGAGCCAATAAGGATTTAAAATTCTTACCTTATAATATAAACAAATGTACTAAATGTGTATTTTAGTTGCAATTTTACAATGAAACCATTGAACTGAAGAAAATAGTAGAAAATGTTCATCTCATATGTAATTTTATAAGAAGACTTGAAAAAGTTGGTGAAAAATGGAAGTAAAGTTTAGGGGCCTACTGCTTCAGTGAACCAGATTCCACATGGTGGCCAAGTGGCTTGAATCCTGGTCTCAGGAGCTTGAAAAACATGCCAGACACACATGTGTGCATTCCCCAAATTATGACAGGACACAGAAACAGAGGAGAAGGGTTGCAGCATGACCATGCCCCTTTGGAGGAGTTCTCTCTCCCTCTCCCTCTTGCTCTTTTTCTGACTCTGGCAATGCCTCTGGCAACTGCAAAAACAAAAACAAAACAAAACAAAAAAGGTAGAAGTTTATTTTGATGCAAAAATAAATTGTAATGCACATATAGTTGTTTCATAATATACCCTTTCCAAGAACTCTTTGAAGACCCCTCGTAAAGTATACTGTAAGTATTTGAATAATTAATCCATCTGACTATACTGGCATAAAAATACAGGTATAATAGAAACATCATAAATAAAATAGAAAAGCAAACCCCAAGTTGAGAAGGATGCCCAGTGTGAACTCGACCTGCTGTTCACTCAGAAGGCAGGAAGGGACTAGGAAGGAAGGAGCGAAGGGCGTCTCTGAACACTGGAAAAGAGAAGAAAGAGGCTTTTCTTCTTGAACCCCCATAGAGCACAGCCCTGTCAACACCATTAGCCCAGGGAGATCTCTTTGAAACCTCCGGTAGAAAACTCTTAAGATAATAAATGCGTGATGTTCCAAGCTCCTACGTTTCTGGTAATTTGTTACAACACCAATAGAAAACCGTGATACCAAGCATCATTAAGCATATTTTACTATTTTGTACTCATCCTAATACTTTCAAAGATAGAAAACAGCTATTTAACAGAAAGCAGAGTAAGGGACAGTTAAGAGGCCTCTCCTAACATGAAATCTGAGGTTCTCTGAGTCCTGGATTCAGCAAGACACCACGTAATGACAGCTGAAGAGCATCTCTTATTAATGGTAATTTAGTTCAAAGAAGGGTTTATTCACTGGGTAGATAACTATGAGGGAGAGCTGAAAAACAAATCCACTTCCTGGATACTCAAAATCATTCTATTTAAATATTAAATTAAGCCATTATTTTCTGTATAGTTATCTTTTAATTGCACCTTTTGAGATACCTCAGCAGGAGAGACATAATTACAAGGTGTGATGTGCCCAATTTCATTTTCCTTTCTCCTTATTCGGTGACTAAGAATGGTTGAAAATTGTCCTCTTATTCTTCTGGTATTCAGATATTGTGTCTGATTTGAATAAGACCGCAAAAGGGTTTCCGAGAAATTATTTTTGGCTTCACACATTGAAACCACAGTCCTCATTAAAATATATATGTAATTTTATAAGAAGACTTGAAAAAGTTGGTGAAAAATGGAAGTAAAGTTTAGGGGCCTACTGCTTCAGTGAACCAGATTCCACATGGTGGCCAAGTGGCTTGAATCCTGGTCTCAGGAGCTTGAAAAACATGCCAGACACACATGTGTGCATTCCCCAAATTATGACAGGACACAGAAACAGAGGAGAAGGGTTGCAGCATGACCATGCCCCTTTGGAGGAGTTCTCTCTCCCTCTCCCTCTTGCTCTTTTTCTGACTCTGGCAATGCCTCTGGCAACTGCAAAAACAAAAACAAAACAAAACAAAAAAGGTAGAAGTTTATTTTGATGCAAAAATAAATTGTAATGCACATATAGTTGTTTCATAATATACCCTTTCCAAGAACTCTTTGAAGACCCCTCGTAAAGTATACTGTAAGTATTTGAATAATTAATCCATCTGACTATACTGGCATAAAAATACAGGTATAATAGAAACATCATAAATAAAATAGAAAAGCAAACCCCAAGTTGAGAAGGATGCCCAGTGTGAACTCGACCTGCTGTTCACTCAGAAGGCAGGAAGGGACTAGGAAGGAAGGAGCGAAGGGCGTCTCTGAACACTGGAAAAGAGAAGAAAGAGGCTTTTCTTCTTGAACCCCCATAGAGCACAGCCCTGTCAACACCATTAGCCCAGGGAGATCTCTTTGAAACCTCCGGTAGAAAACTCTTAAGATAATAAATGCGTGATGTTCCAAGCTCCTACGTTTCTGGTAATTTGTTACAACACCAATAGAAAACCGTGATACCAAGCATCATTAAGCATATTTTACTATTTTGTACTCATCCTAATACTTTCAAAGATAGAAAACAGCTATTTAACAGAAAGCAGAGTAAGGGACAGTTAAGAGGCCTCTCCTAACATGAAATCTGAGGTTCTCTGAGTCCTGGATTCAGCAAGACACCACGTAATGACAGCTGAAGAGCATCTCTTATTAATGGTAATTTAGTTCAAAGAAGGGTTTATTCACTGGGTAGATAACTATGAGGGAGAGCTGAAAAACAAATCCACTTCCTGGATACTCAAAATCATTCTATTTAAATATTAAATTAAGCCATTATTTTCTGTATAGTTATCTTTTAATTGCACCTTTTGAGATACCTCAGCAGGAGAGACATAATTACAAGGTGTGATGTGCCCAATTTCATTTTCCTTTCTCCTTATTCGGTGACTAAGAATGGTTGAAAATTGTCCTCTTATTCTTCTGGTATTCAGATATTGTGTCTGATTTGAATAAGACCGCAAAAGGGTTTCCGAGAAATTATTTTTGGCTTCACACATTGAAACCACAGTCCTCATTAAAATATAATCATCAAGTTCTATTTTACACAAGAACGGAAACACAAAGAACTTATTGTCAATTTACTCTCTATATACAAAAAAATATATTTATGAGAAAAAATCTTCATTTTTTAGGAGCAAATTCCCTTTGCCTTCTAAATGTATGTGTAGCAGCGCTCTGAGAATTAGGCAAGTCTATGACAAGTTTAAATTGACAGGACTGAGAATGACTCAGACAGATTTTCAAAGCAGTATATCTATTTTCCTGCATAATATGTATGGGCTTATGCATTTTTAGAAAAGGAAATCGTGTTTTTTTTTTTTTTTTTTTAGTATCATTGACAAAGGTACTCTGTAATAAATGTGAGTCATTCTATTTGCTGAGGCTCACCAATATGGCTCATCCCTCGCCTACCTCATGTGAAAAGCTAGATGGTCCTTCAGAATTCGGACAACCCAGGGACAGATGGCAAACGCAGGGCTAGCATTCCCACACGCTTGCCGTCCACAATGGATTCTCATCAGACCCCTTGGTTACTGAAAACAACACACCACTCCATAAACACACAGCTAAGTGTATTTGGTGAAATTTAACATTTTGAATTAAAGACTTCCCTTTAATAAACACCAACAAATATGTCCATTGGGGTGTGTGTACATACATTCATTTACATGTGTACAGGAGGACTTAAAAATTCATGGAAAATGGTGTTGATGTACAAGTTTATTTTGGTGAATGAAAGATGAAATCAATGAATAATTTTTCATAAATACATGTTCCATAGCTTTTATAAAGCCCCTTATAAAGCCACCACTATCCCCCCCCCCACACACACACACACACTGCAGTTAGGGTTAATGTCATCAGAAGCTTTTTCAGCTAAAATTCATACATGGCATTCGAATTCTATAATTGAAGAGTGAGGCGATCATCCAGCTGAACATCCTCATCCTGTAAAAGGAAGTCTGAGACCCAGTGTTAAGGATGCTGAGAAACCGAACAGAAGACAAAACAGGACGGAATCTCAGGCCCTCGCGAGCTCACACCTGCTTTCTTTGTTTCTTTCCTCCTTTTCCTTATTCTCACTCTGCAAATAATACATAACGTGCATGAACTTTAAAAGGACACACATATTTTAGATTTTTTTTTAACAGGAATAAATCTTTCACTTAAGAAAGGATACCTACATATTCTCTATATAAAATGCCATATAAAAACATATATGTGAGGACCAGCAGATGGTAGAATGGTTACGTTGCTGGACTCCCACGTAATCAATCGCGGTTCCAGTCCCCTACCTGGCAGCTTAAAACTCACGCCAGGCATGTGTGGGTGCGTGCCCAAGATCCCAGAGGGGAGATTGAAGGAGAAGGGATGATGGCATGGCCACCTCCGGGGAGGGTGATTTCTCACTTTCTGTCTCTGTCTCTCCGGTGAGTGCACATGCCCTATAGCAAAAATCTCTCTCTCTCTCTCTCTCTATCTATCTATAAATACACATAAATATATTTATATACATATATGAAGTATATAAAAGCTAAAGAGCTACAAACTCATGTTAAATGGACCTGGCTTAATTTATCAGTGCATTTGCTCAAATCTTTGCTAGTTATTTCTTCGATGTTTTATAAAATTGAAAACGCATCACAATGGGGAACGATCATGCCTCTATCCCCATTCCTGTCAGAATTTTGGCACAGACCCACATGTGCTCAATGTGTTTTTCAAGCTGCCAGAGTTAGGCCTGAAGCCACCGTCCGCCTGTGGGGTCCGACTCACTGCACGCGGTGCTTAACCACGTGCTAAGTGGCCAGCCCTCCCACCACAGTGCGCTTACCTTCCAAATTAGTGTGACCTTATGTCACTTTCATTTTTCCTACTTTTTCCCTCCAGCCACAAGTAACAATTAAATGAATTCATAATGAAATAAATAGTAGATTTTCTGAAAATGATGTAGAAAACCAAATGTTTTCTATTCATCTTGTATCTGTTTGAACTGTTTCAAACTAGTCTCGGTGAAGACAAAATTGGATGTATTCTACTGTAGTTGAGTGATATTTAATCATTTTATGTAGTGATTTTATTGAGCGATTTTCAATTCTGATGCGTTATACCATGGTAGTCCCAGTGCTTCATTACGTGCTTCCCCGTACTCCAAATATTGCTCTTCTGGAGTTTTGCTCTGCTCTTCCTTGTTTCTGTCCAATGTCATCCAGTCCCTACAGTCATGCTCTCTCCCCTGAATAGTGTAGCAGGCATGTGTAGCTGCGTAAAGATCTCTTGCTAATCTGATTATCCACTCAAGTCCTTTCTGTCTACTCCCAAGTGCCTTAAAGTTTAATGTCATTATATAGAAGCTTCTCCTTAGCATTAACTGATTGTACATACAAATACAATGCATTCTTTAGAGTTTCACACTTAATAATTACATACAAGTCATATCAACACAGTCGACTCAGATTAGTCTTATTGGTAGCCCTACTGAAGCCACAGTCCAGGGAGGAATGTTGTACAGAGAAAAATACTGATGAACTCAAGAACTCTTAGGATCGTACCTTTTTAACATCTCGGCACAAGTGGCTCTTAACTACACTCTGCGTTCCATTTCTGTTCATTTCCCTCACTCTCCCATAACTTCTCTGGCCTTTTCTTCTCAAATCCTGCCCATGTCATAATTCATTAAACTTTCAAACATATTTATTTAGGGCCAGCAGATGGTGTGGTTTAGGTGCTGGACTCTTACATGGCTGACCGTGGTTCAAATCCCCAATCTGGTGGCTTGCTTTCTCACTTTCCTTCTTTCTCTCTTTCTCTGTCTTTCTCTATAGCAAATTAAAATAACAATAATAATAATAAATAATATGATATAATTCTTAAAAAATATTCATGGGGCCCATACTGTATATGTGTCATGCAATTGAGAGAACCATGAACCAAACAGTCTTGGCCTTCATGGAGCTCCGTTCTGCGAGAGTAAGATAAGGTACCTATAAATAAACGACCTAATGCAAATATAACAAGTAAAGGATTAGAGAACAACTGCGAGTCACAGGATTTCCTGGGCAGCAGGAAGCACCAGAGGCCATGAGAAGGCTGGCGCTTTGGGAGTCCAGGCAAAGAAAACAAGTGAGTAATTCTCCATTTTTGGCAGAGAACTGATCTCACTGGCCATAAAAATGCCCAGAAGGTGGCCACCCCAGGGTGTGGTGGGTAAGGCAGTTGGATCCTACCTGACTGACAGCACAGTTCAAGTCCTGGACCCAGCAGCTTGAGAAACAGGCTTGGTGCGTGTGCACATGTGCCCACAATCCCAAAAGGAGGGAGCGATGGAGAAGGGATTGTGGCTTGACCATGCCCCATGAGGAGTGCTTTGTCACTTTGCCTCTCTGTGTGTCTCTCTGTCCCTTCGGCGAGGGCACTCTGGCAGAACTGAAAAATGGAAAACAATCCAGAAAAATCTGAAGAGGTGGGTTGATTCACAGTTTGCTTGCAATGCCGAGAGATGGAAGGAAACCCACACTCCTGGGACTTACCCCAGGGGCCTTCGGAGGGCATGACAGCACACCTGTCCCTGTCCTGCTGATCTGCCCCTGAGGGCAAATCGCCTTGACTTCTCCTGCCTGTGAGGTCGCTCCATCTGGGGCCTGAACCTCAGCCTTCCAGCAAAGAAAATAACAACCTGTGTAAGAGATGCCACATTCAAAGGAAAAGGGCTCAGAAAGTCAAAATGCATATCTAGGGAAGGAAAGCTACTGAGAAAAAGAGATAGCAGCTAAGTTAACAATAATAAGCGTTTTTATGGAAAATCAAGGAGATGAACAACATGGGTCCTCAGCTGAACAATTCCGTAGGTGAGTTGAGGAGAGGGTGTTCACCGTTCACACGAATGCCCTGCAAGATCAGGTGCGAGAAATACTCCATAGCACAGAGGAAAAAATGACAAAGAAATCAAATCCAGGCAGGGGAAATGGATCTTGGAGGATGTAACAGAAAGACTTAATATGAGCGGAAGGGAAGTGGCAGCAAAAGACAACAGACAGATGAAAGGGAGTCAATGAAAAATAAGTGATAGGAAAAATGTTTTTTCTCCAAGAAAACTTGTTACCACAGATGAAATGGTTTCTCTGAGGTCCAGGTCAGACTGATCAGAAAAGACACAGACACCTAGGACATCCTGTCAAATTTCTGAACTCTAAGGGAGGGAAAAAAAATAAAAATAATAAATAAATAAATAAATAAAAAAGGTCACATGATTCAGGACAGAAAAGAGCAAAAGAAAACTAAAACTTAGAACTCTTGTCTACAACAGCAGAAGCCAGAAGAGAGCTACCAGCCACTGTGAGAAAAATGGTACCATTTAAGACTGTCCACCCCAGCCACGGTCTTATTTCATCCCAAGGTTAAAGAAAGATCTACGAGAAGCTATCACCCAAGTACTCGCTCTTAAAGGAAAAGTGGTAAATTGTCTTCACTAAACAAACCAGAAAAGAAAGCTGAAGGTGGCAGACAAGGGGAAAAATGAGCCAGTGAAAACCGAGCAATAAATCTTCACCTGTGGATGTGGCTGAAGATACTCGTACACACGGTGCATGCTTTTGTGTGCCTGCTGATGCCCGTGCGCGTGACACTGGGTCGCGTGTGCAAGACTATTTTATTATTATTATTATTCTCTGTAATGCTGTCTGCAACCTGTTTAGAGGCCGTAACGAGAGACTTGTCAGCTCCTCTCTAGAGCAGCTGTTCAAGTCCACACCCCAACCACTCTGGGCCACTCTGCACCTGCCGTTCTCTTCTCAGCCCAGTCCTAGCCAATGAGGGACAGCCCCTTCTTCAGGGCCCAGAGCCCTGAAGATTATTGAAAGCAGTCAGTCCACAGGGAGGCAAGAAACCCAGACAAGCCCATCTCACCTGCCATGCTAAGCTGCCCCACAGCTCCAGGCTGTGTTACGCTGTCCCCTGGGGCAGTCCACAGTTGACCAAAGTGACAGAGAGTTCTGCCTTTCTTCAGAGTGTCATTGTCCTATCCCACTATTGAAAGAATCTTTTTAATTTTTTAATTTTTTTTTTTTTAGATTTTTGCCATAGGGCACATCCACTCACTAGAAAGAAAGACAGAGAAAGAGAGACGGTAAGTGAGAAATCACCCCTTATGGGGAAGGGCTCATGCCACAATCCTTTTTCCTCCATTCTCCTCTCAGAATCTTGCACACACATGCCCAGTCTGATTTTCAAATTGCCAGATCTGGGACTCGAACTGTGGATGACCATGTAGGAGTCCAGAGCCTTAACTACCATGCAACCTACTGGCCTTTCTTTTTTATTTTGTTATAATTGCTAGAGAACATGTGCCCTCACCAGGAGAGAGAGAAAGAAAGCTCCCCTATAGGGGCATGCTGTAGTCCCTTCTCCATTTCTCCACCCTGTCAGGACTTGGGGCATACGCACTCGTATGTCTGTAGTGTATATTCAAGTCACTAAGGTCAAGATGTGAACCATGGTCAGCCATGTGGGATCTGGCTCCTGTAATCACTAGGCTATGGGGCCAGCCCCCAAAATAATCTTGGTAAACAATATGTGAAAATGTGATGTATTTTAGAATATGACATAAATAAGGAAAGAGAATGTACAATTTAGGAAAGCCTAAATGTAACTAGAGCTAAAAATAGTAAACTACTTCTTGAAAAACTTAGTCGAGTACGGTAGAAAAAGATGGGGGATCTTTGCAATAGTTTGCAGAATTAAGGAGAGAGAAATGAACTTTATCAAATGCTGCGAAAAGTTGAGTATGATGAATAGTAACAATTGGTATTACATGGAGGTCTTTAGTGACCTTGGAGAGTATGGTCAGTATGCAGTGGACAAAATACAGCTGGAAGTTTCTAGAGAGGATGGGAGTAGTGTAGAGACAACAAACTGAAATAATACTTTGGAAAATTTTTGCTGGAAGAGAGAGAAATGTAGTCATCAGGCAACAGCTAGTTAAAAGTGCCGGATGTGTAGACACGCTCTGCTTTAAGAAGGAAGATAGTTCATCTCATTCTGAGCTAAATAATCCTAGAGTGGGGATAATTTGGGAAGGGGATGGAGGAAAGAGAGAAAGAGGATTTTTATAGAAACAAACCTTCTAGGAGAAATCAGTGAAGGGTGAATGGTACTGTGTACACTAATGAATCAAAATATGATAGATGGGACCCGTCCTACGTCTACTGGTTAAGGAAACCAGATCCCCCATGGTGTAGACAAAACAGTCCATACTGTAGCAAAACAGTTTATTCTTATAACCTGACAAAGGATGGGTTCAGACACAAGTAGGATTGGAAGAGTGTAAATGAATAAATCCTTTTCTGATTCTTTCACTTTTAAAATAAAATAGGAAGCATAATTATCAGTTGAAAGTGAAGGTGGAAAGTGGGTATTGCTGGTACCAAAGAGGAGAAAGTCTGAGAGGGAAAGATTTTACTAACGAGAAATAAGTGATGGAAGGCCAGTGCAGAGGCCTATCTAGAGATTGGTTTAAATCCTTCAAATGACGTGGGAAGCATGACTAGGCACATTTTTTACCCATGTCATTCACTGGAGGGTACCATCCCCAACTGGAAGAGAATTGATGATGGTAGATCACAGAAGCTAAACTGGAAAAGATGGAAAATGAGAGCATTCCCCAATTCTACTCTTAAAATTTTTGTCCTTATATTTCTCTTCTCCCTCTGATCTCTCCAAATCTATCTCACAAGAGCTTTAAAAATCCGGCTAAAATCTACAGGAAAGATAGAAAATGACAGGACTTAGTGCCAGGCAAAGCTAGAACCCTTCTGAGTAGGCAGAACAAGGGGAAGGCTTGGCACTGTCTACATATCTTAATTCTTACTCCGGTGTGTTGTTCTTATCAAAGTCTGTAATTGTTCTAGTACACCTCGCCAGTATGAGAATGTAAGAAAGACACGACAGTAGACACTAGGAAGCTCAATATTAGTGGTAAGGGAACTAAAAGCAAGGTGAAAAGTGAAAACATGTCCTAGACTTAAGAGCTCAGTGCTCTACTCCATTTCCTGTGCTCAGAACCCAGCAAGTAGAATGGAATCAATTGCCTTAATGAGCAGAAGATTATATATGAAACCATCCATTGACCATAAATATAAGTATGCATTGGGAGAAATTGCTTGTTGTTGTTTTTTCTGAGCAGGAGTTTATTAGATAATATGAATTAAAAGGCTTATATACACAATATACTCAAAGTTAACTCTCTAAAATATACATTGACCTTCTTTTGTTGTAAGAGACTATTCATCATTTAGGAATCTACTGAAAGACTAAATTATTACTTTTTTGACCTCAAAAATGGGGAAGATTTTAAATAGTCATTACCACAGGATACTGAGACTTATTTCAATTTAATAAGTCAAAATATGATATATGGGACCTGTCCTGTAGTCTACTGGTTAAGGGATCTAGATCCCAAATGGCAACTGAGGTTTGAATCCTAGACTCATGGCTTCGAAAATATTCCAGGTACATGTGCCTGCATGCCAAAAAACCCAAAGTAATGTTCCCATTTTCCAGTGGAGGAGATGAGGTTGCGATGTGATCATACCCCTACGGGGAAACTTTCTCTCTCTTCCTCTCTCTGTTTCT
>NW_006204918.1:1129255-1149335 GCF_000334495.1 Tupaia belangeri chinensis
TGTTCGTCATTTTGGTTAATTACTGGAAGATGGCGGTACCAGCCAAAAGCTGTTTAGGTTTTCATAGTTTTCCATGTAGAGGTCTTTGATTTCCTTGGTTAGATTTATTCCTAGATATCATATACTTTTCGTGGTTATGGTAAGTGGGATTACTTGCTTCATTCTACCTCAGTCTGCTTCTTGTTCATATATAGAAACGTTACAGATTCTTGTATGTTGATTTTGTATCTTGCTCCTTTACTGAATTCATTTATTACTTCCAGGAGTATTTTATGGATACTTTTGGGTCTTCTATATATACAATCATGCCATCTGCAAATAGAGATAATTTCACCTCTTCTTCCTGTGTCTGAATGCCCTTAATTTATTCTCTTTTCCAATTACATTAGCTAGGGCTTCCAGCAGTATACTGAAAAGGAATGAAGAAAGTGAGCAACCTTGTCTTGTACTAGACTTGAGGGGAAAAGCTTTAGGCCCTTTCCCATTCAGTATGATTTAATTATGGGTTTCTCACAGATGTTGTATTTTCTCAAATGCTTTTTCTTCATCTATTGATATGGTCATATGGTTTTTGTCATTCTTTTTGTTAATATTGTGTATTACATTTACAGTTTTGCAGATGTTGAACCACCCTTGTATCCTTGGAATAAAGCCTACCTGGTCATGATATACAATATTTTTTACATGTTGTTAGGTACAGTTTTCTAGTATCTTGTAAGGATTTTTGCATCAGAGAGATCGGTCTGCAATTTTCCTTGTTTTGTCATGTCTTTATCTGAGGGAAGAGGGCAATAGAGGCTTTATAGAATGCTTCTATATTCATCAGAGAGATTGGTCTGCAATTTTCCTTTTTTGTCATGTCTTTACCTGGGGAAGAGGGCAATAGAGGCTTTATAGAATGCATTTTGGAGAGCTCCTTGCTTCTGGATCTTTAGAAATAGTTTGAGTAGAATGGGGATTCATTCTTATTTTAAAAATTTTGTAGAATTCAGAAGTGAAGCCATCAGGATGTGGACTTTTCTTTGTTGGGAGGTTACTTATTATAGATTCAATCTCATTGCTTGTTATGGGTCTTTTCAAGCTTTCTATGTCCTCCTGATTTAATCTTAGTAGATTATATGAGTCCAAGAGTTTGTCCATCTCATCCAGGTTTTCTTGTTTATTGGCATATAGTCATTCATAGTATCCTCTAATGACGTTTTGTATTTCTATTATGTCGGTTGTAATATTGCCTGTTTCACTATGAATTTTATTTACCTTATTCTTTTCTCTCTTCTTAGTCTAGCTAATGGTGTGTCAATTTTGTTTATCTTTTCAAAGAGCTAGCTTTTAGTTTCATTTATTTTCTGTATAGTTCATTTATTTTCTATTTCATTTATTTCTGCTTGAATCTTTATTATCTTTTCTCCTGGCATTTTTTAGATGTTTTTGTTGTTGTTTTTCCAGTTCCCTGAGGCATAATGCTAGGTTGTCCATTTGCCACCTTTCCATCTTTTCCTTTTTTTTTAAATAATTATTTTACTTAACTTTATTTCTTTATTTCTGTATTTTAATTTGAGCAGAGAAGGACAGAGTGAGAGAAAGAGAGAGAGAGAGAGAGAGTGAGAAAGCAAGCCACCAGAGCAGGGACTCGAACCATGGTCAGCCACGTAAGAGTCCAGTGCCATTAACCACCATGGCACTTGTCAGCCCCTCCATCTTTTCTTATGTGCACTAATCATTATGAACTTCCCTCTTATCACTGCTTTTGCTCTGTCCCATAGGTTATGGAAGCTCATGTACTCATTACCATTGATTTCAATAAATCTTTCGATTTCAGTCTTAAGTCTTCAGTAGTTGCATAGTCATTCAGGAGTAGGTGGTTTGGTTTCCATATGTTTGTATATTTTCAGGGTTCTTTTTTTTCCCGAAATTAATATCAAGTTTAATTCCATCATGGTTGAAAAAGATGCTGAATATGGTTTTTATGCTTTTGAATCTGTAAAAGCTTGTTTTGTTCCCTTTCATGTAGTCAATCTTAGAAAAGTTCCCATGCAAGAATGAGAAAATTTTATGTTTTGGGTGGAAGGTTCTATAGATGTCTGTCAAGTCTATTTGATTTATGATATTGTTTATATCCTGTATCTCTTTGCTTACTTTTTTGTCTAAATGTGCTTATTTTTTGTCTAGATAGTGGGGTGTTGAGATCCCCAACAATTAGTGTGCTGCAATGTATCTCTACTTTTAGATCTAGGAGTCTTCCCTTCACACATTTGAGTACATAGATATTTATAAGTGCTATATCTTCTTGATGAATTAATTCCTTATAATGCCCTTCCTTGTCTCTTCTTACATTTATTATCTTAAAGCCTATTTTGTCTGAAATCAGTTTTGTGACTTCAGCTATTTTGATTTCTATTTTCATGGAATACCTTTTCCTAGGCCTTCACTTATGTCTTTATCCATGAGGTGCATTTCTTGTAGGCAACAGATAGAGGGTTTATGTGTTTTATCCATTTAGCCAGTCTGTGTCCGTTGATTGGATAATTTAATCCATTAATATTCAACATTATTATCAATATTTATGGACTTCTACCTACCATTAAGTTAGCCATTTTCTTGGTCGTTTTTGGTTCTCTTGCTGTGTCTTTCTTTAGTTTCCCTCATATAGCACTCCCTTCAGAACTTCCTTTTTTTAATAATTTTTTTAATATTTGGCTAAATGTTTGCTAGTGGAATTTACTTTTTTTTCAAAAATTATTTTATTTAACTTTATTTATTTACTCATTTTAATTTGACCAGAGAGGGACAGAGTTAGAGAGAAATAGAGAGGGAAAGTGAGAAAGCAAGCCACCAGGATCGGGACTCAAGCCATGGTCAGCCATGTGGGAGTCCAGCACCCTTAACTACCATGCCACCTGCTGGCCCCCCTTCAGAACTTCCTGAAGAGCTAGTCTTGTGTTGGTGAATTCTGTCTGGTTTTGTTTATCTGAGATTGATTTTATTTTTTCTTCCCATTTGAAGGATACTTTTTCAGGGTATAATAATCTTGGTTGAAATTGTTTTTCTTTTAACTCTCTGAATATATCTTCTTATTCTTTCCTTGCTTGCCTTGTTTCTGGTGAGAGGTCTGATGTAAGCCTGATGAGATAACCTTTGTAAGTAACTTAACTTTTCTCTCTTGCCATTTTTAGTATATCATCTTTATCTGTGATTAGGCCAATCTAGCTATAATGTGCTATGAAGATCTTGTGTTGATTCTATTTGGGGTCCTTTGTATTTCTTGGGTCTGAATATTTGCTTGATTCCTTAGGTTTGGGAAGTTTTCTGCAACTATTTTATGGAATAGATCTTCTATGCCCTTGTCTAATTCTTCACCTTCTGGAATACTTATTATTTGGGTGTTTCATAATGTCTAGCACTTCCTATATATTGTCTTCATTGTTTTAAAAGTTTTTTCATTAATTTTGGTTGTTTTATCTAAGTCAAAGGTTTTGTCTTCAAGCTCAGAGATTCTGTCTTCTCTGTAACCCAGTCTACTATTAATGTTTGCGAGGGAGGTCTTGAGTTGTTGTATTACTGTCTTTATCTCTAGGAGTGCTTATTTGTTTTGTTTTGTTTTTGTTTTTGTTTTTGTTTTTTTACAGTGTCTATCTCTTCCATCACATCCTAGAAAGACCTCCTCATCTCTGTCACCATGAATATTCGGACATTCCTGCAAATTCCTTTGTGCTGTCTATGGTTGAAGAGGAGCTTCTCTGTTCCATTGAGGAAGAGATATTCTCTTGTTTTTCCATACTTGTGCCTCTGCACTGATTTCTAGTCATCTGATGGATATTGCACTACTTCCTGTTTTTCCGTTGTGGATTCCACAGTGTCAGGAGGGAAGAAGAGCTCTACTACTTCTTAGATGTGTTCTTGGTAGAGGACCTTGTCTTACTGCCAGAGAGTGTGAATACCTTTGGGTGTTGATTTCTTTCCCAGTCTGCACCAGCTGCACCTGGGGTTAACCTGGAGATTTTCAGATAGAAGAGAAAAAATAAAGAGTCGCATGGCACGATGTTCTGCACAGTTCAGAAAACTATGAAGTCTCAAAATATTCCTGAGTGGGGAGAAGGGAGCTACAGGTCTGAGGCAGTCTTCCTGCCTCAGCTCCCCTTGCTGGCTGCTGCTCCTCCCTGGTCCACAGCACCACAGTCTCTAGGTGTAACAGCAGTGGATGGAGGTACCTATGATAGGCTGGGAGGCAAGAAGCTTGGAGCAGTCTCCTGACTCAGTTTCCCTCACTGGCTGCCACTCCTCCTAGGTCTGCAGCAGTGTAGGCTCTGGGGATAATCAGTAGCCATGTCCTTCTTTACATTTTGTTTTGTTTTCCATAAAATACTAGGAAGAAAGCAATATACAAATTATTTTATTTAAGTACAAACTAAAGGAAGAAATGAATAACTTAAAACCTAGTCAAAGCCAATTGTAACAGTCAAGTCATGAATTTATAAAACAGAGGTTTTATATAGAAAAAACTAGCTCAACCCCTTTATTTGCATTAATTCAACTTCTCTGGGACAGAAAGACTCTTCCAAAATCTTTATTAATATAGGAACTGGCTTATTTAGCAGAACCATGTCTCAGCCCATCAATCACCTTGTGTGATCCACCCAACCTCACTTCCTGGAAGGATGTTCACCCCTTCATCCTTGTGCCACACACTTTGTCTAAGAAAACAAACTTCCCAGAAAAAAATAAGTAAAGCTTTTTTTGTCCTGCAACATAACAGAGGTCATTGTTTTTTCAGCCACAACCTTCAAACACTCCAGAGCAACCAGCCAGCGGTATATTGCAGTGCAGTACAATTTAAAGACTGAAGGACTACTTGCCAGAGGATGTAACGTAAAATTAAATAATACCAAAATAGGATGCTTGTGGAACAAGAGGGAAAGATATATCATAATAGTCTGATTAAGGCTAATTCGAATTGTTCTGGAGAGGAAACAGGAAAACAAGAGCCTGCCCAAACCCACGGCGAGATGCCATTTTTGTGGTCCCAGACACAGTATGACGAATGTGCAACCTTCTTGAAAACGTCTTGTGTCAGCCTTCCGCGGAAACGGAAGTGAGCCTGACGTTTGCGTTCCCCGTCGTCTTCAGCGCTGTGTATCCACAGCCAGTGTCCCATTGTGTTTGACTGATGCTTCCAGTAAGAAGGCTCGAGCTGTCACTGTGTTCTCATTCTTACCTAGACAAATAATTGGCTTCTTTGGATGCCAAACAAAAAACAGAGAGACTACAGTGTGTAAACGAGGTCATCTTCCTTCATCTATAATCATATCATTTCATCGGTGTGCTGGATATCTTCGCAAAGATCTCTCCATTTTAACACGCATGAAGGGAAGACAGGCGCAGATGAAGCCTGAGGACCACACAGTGGGCACCATGCTTTGCAGACACATTCCACAGTCTGTTCCATGAGAGTCTATGCTCTCTGCCTACCAGACTCTTCCCCTGCGGCAGGCATGGCTTCTCCTCTCCCCTCTAGGCCTCTGCTAAAAGCGCATTTCTCCATACAGTCAACTCTTGGCCACCCTAGCTGTAGGATATGCCATGTCACCCTCTTCTACATTCCTTGTCCTGTTATTTTTTATAGTCCTCAGCTCCATTTGGCTATTGCATGTTTACTTGTTTGTGTTTATTATTACTATTTTTTTAATTTGCCATAGGGTACAGGCAATCACCAGAGAAAGAGAGAAAGAGAGAGGGAAAGTGAAAAAGCAAGCTACCAGTTCCAGGACCTGAACTGCAGTCACGTATGTGGGGGGTCCAGAACCCCAACACCGCCACCGCTGCGGCTGAAGTTTGTGTTTATTATTCATCTCTCCTAGTCTCTCCCCTCCAACACACATAATTACAATACAAGTTTCACCAGAATAGAAACTTTGTCTATTTTATTACCCTCTGATTTCTCCTGTAACTAGAACAGAACCTGGCCCACATCTGGCCCCAAAAGTGAATACATTTTTCATCCTCCCCTAAGTCCTTTTAAACCAAATTTCCTTATTTAGAGTATGGGAAGGGATTCAGAAAGTTCATGGAAAATGTGTATTATGAAAATATGAGCATGGATTTCAAAATGTTTATGCACCAAAATAAACTTGTACTTTAAATCCATTTTACAGGAACTTTTTGAAGTCCCTTCATATTTACCAACTTTCTTATTAGTTGATTAAATGCGTTGCCGTCCAACACTTGAATTCCATGGTGTACTAAGCATTTATTTACTCTAAGACAGACACAGCCTACTGCCCGTCAAAAATGGCGGATCATTTAATAAACAAAAAAAAGGGGGCTATGTGGGGAGCCAAAGAGGGGACGTGAGGAATGTGGAGGACGTGACCACCAGAATAAGACCAGGGTCTTCATCCGGCCATGGCCTTGGATGGCTGAATTATTATGAACAAAATGTCTTGGGATTGTTTTAAACTAAATGTTCCAAAGTATTGTTATCATGGTAGTAATATTCTTTAAATTCCTAACCTAATGCTTCTCTACTTCTGTAACTTGGCTACATTTAAAACATGCCAAAACTTGGGCCTGCAGGTGGCATGGTGGTTAAGGTGCTGAACTCCCACATGGCCAACCACGGTTCAAGTTCCAGACCCAGCGGCTTGAAATGCATGTCAGATACATGTGCAAACATACCCAGAGTTTCAAGAGCATGGAGGAGAGGGGATGACCATCCCTTCTGGGGGGTGATTTCTCACTTTCCCTCTCTCTGGTGAGTGCACATGCCTTATGGCATCAATAACAACAGCACAAAAATGGAGAAAAAGAATTAATGTATAAGTTTACTTTGGTGCAAAAAGAATTTAAAATTCATCTTTTTTTTTTTTTTTCATCATACACATTTTTTCCATGAATTTCTTGCAGACCTCTCAAATTGTATAAAATCACTTTTAGGCTATGTATTTAAGGTATTTATGAAACATAAATAAATTTTGTGCTCAGACTTAAGTACCATCCCTAAGACATCTCGTTACTTGTATGCCATTATGGCAAATTCTGAAAAAAATCTGAAATAATTCTGGTCTCAGCATTACATGGGGCACATTGATCTCGTGTGCAGTTTAATGAGTCAAACTATGGGTTAAGAGTGGGAACCCAAGACCTTGTATGTTGATCCAGACGTGCCCAAATACCATGAAACTCCATGTTCTCTAGACCACTGGATAATGGAGAAATTCCCTTTCCCTTTCCGAGGACCAGCCGACCCACAACTGCACACCCACAACTACATGCCGTGTGAGGACCAGGAGCCGGGTGACTCATCTCCTGCTGTCACTCTGCTTAGCATTAAGCCGAGTGTGCAGACAGCGATCCTGGCACATCGCTGCAACAGAAACACTGGTCTATTTGGATATCATCCAGCCATCTTTCTTTTATTAATTAATATTTCATTTTATTAGGTTTAATATTTTTAAAATTCTAACTGGCCTAGATTGTCATTCAGCAGGTGCTTTCTGTTAGTTTATACATGATTGGCCCTTCCCATATCATTATGAGATATGAGACATTTATTCATGTGCCTTTTAGCTATTTCTATGCTAATACTTTGCCTACATTAATAAATGTTTAACCTGTATGCTTCGCTACTCCCAGTACTAGCAATCCAGCTCAGATGTTTTACAGAACTACAAGGAACAAAAAAATAAATAAATGGCCTAGACCTATAGAAAGTAAGTCTAAACTTGACAATCAGAAGGAACAGGAATATAAATAAATATTGGTATTTTTCATTATAGATAAATTGAAATACATCACCCATAAAATGTATATACTTTGCACAGAGAAATCAGGATCTAAATTGTGGTTAAGATATATCAAAATTAGGGACCAGTGGTTAGCGTGATGGCTATGTTGCTGGACTCCCACATAGTCGATCGTGGTTCAAATCCCGGACCCGGTGGCTTAAACTCATGCCGCGTGTGTGTGTGCATGCCCAGGATCCCGAGAGGAGAACGGAGGAGAAGGGATTGTGGCGTGACCACCCCCCCTGGGGGGTGACTTCTAGCTTTCTGTCTCTCTGTCTCTCTCTGTCTGTCTGGCAAGTGCACGTGCCCTATAGCAAAAACCTCTCCAAAAAAAGAAAAAAGAAGATGTATCAAAATTATATAATAAAATGACAGTGTCTACCAATATCTCATCAAAATGACTCATGGGATGCTCAATAAATATGGTATACTTTAAAATAGTTGTGGACTTTATGTAACTTTTACTTCCTAAACAAACGAGATTGAATTTTCGTTTGTGTGGAATTACCTTAAAAAAATAACATAAGTCAGTTGGAAGCTTCTCATGGGATAAATTAAATACAAGCACAGTTTCATGACAGTCCTTAAATTAAGAATATCTAGAAGGCACTAATTCTTTCCAAGATCTTCTAACCCCTATATACTTTTTGACATAAAGGTCATTGAACAGTTCTTCGTTAAAAACTGACATCAAAACGTAACATATAATACGTCGTAAAGGGTGGCAGGTGTAAGTGGCAATAGCAGGATGGAAAACACCTGCGTTTACTATCAACAACACAGAGTGTAGGTTGTGGTGCTCTTCCAGCATGGTGGTGTAGACAGTCTACACAGATCCACACAACGGCTTGTCTAGCATTCGAGTCTCAGTAGTTTTCTCTCTCCAGTAGTAACCTGGTTTTTAAGGCATGCTGTCTTCATATCTGAATAACAATGTCTACATTCTACCTCTTCATTTCCCACAAATCTCAAATCATTAGTGTTGAGTTTTCAGTATTTTCTCTAATGCTTTCGTGCTCAAATTTCCAGAGATCTTAATAAATGTCCCTCTTTAGTGGTTCTGTACAGTTTTTCATAACAAAATCTGAGGACTCTATTGCACAAGCACAGATCTTTCTAAGGTGTCCACTACTAAATAGATGTGTTTCCTTCATTAACAGCAGATGAAGAGTTGCAACAAATTGAGGTTCAATGTCTGTCTGGCAAGTGCACGTGCCCTATAGCAAAAACCTCTCCAAAAAAAGAAAAAAGAAGATGTATCAAAATTATATAATAAAATGACAGTGTCTACCAATATCTCATCAAAATGACTCATGGGATGCTCAATAAATATGGTATACTTTAAAATAGTTGTGGACTTTATGTAACTTTTACTTCCTAAACAAACGAGATTGAATTTTCGTTTGTGTGGAATTACCTTAAAAAAATAACATAAGTCAGTTGGAAGCTTCTCATGGGATAAATTAAATACAAGCACAGTTTCATGACAGTCCTTAAATTAAGAATATCTAGAAGGCACTAATTCTTTCCAAGATCTTCTAACCCCTATATACTTTTTGACATAAAGGTCATTGAACAGTTCTTCGTTAAAAACTGACATCAAAACGTAACATATAATACGTCGTAAAGGGTGGCAGGTGTAAGTGGCAATAGCAGGATGGAAAACACCTGCGTTTACTATCAACAACACAGAGTGTAGGTTGTGGTGCTCTTCCAGCATGGTGGTGTAGACAGTCTACACAGATCCACACAACGGCTTGTCTAGCATTCGAGTCTCAGTAGTTTTCTCTCTCCAGTAGTAACCTGGTTTTTAAGGCATGCTGTCTTCATATCTGAATAACAATGTCTACATTCTACCTCTTCATTTCCCACAAATCTCAAATCATTAGTGTTGAGTTTTCAGTATTTTCTCTAATGCTTTCGTGCTCAAATTTCCAGAGATCTTAATAAATGTCCCTCTTTAATGGTTCTGTACAGTTTTTCATAACAAAATCTGAGGACTGTATTGCACAAGCACAGATCTTTCTAAGGTGTCCACTACTAAATAAATGTGTTTGCTTCATTAACACCAGATGAAGAATTGCAACAAATTGAGGTTCAAAACCTTAATGTCAAAGTAAGCATACTGGTTTAGTCATACAAGAAAATCACAGAACAATCTCAAGATAAAAAATTCCAGAAATCGTTTTTTCAATCTTCTTTAATTAGAAAACTTAAATTACGATGTTTTTTTTTTTCTTCAAAAAGAGACATAGCTGATATCCATTTTTGAATTTTCTCAAACAAATAATAGTAAGGTATAGCAAATTAGGCTAAGAAAACACATTAGAAGGTAGCTTTCTCCTTCCTACAACTTGTAGTTATCTTTTCCTATCCATTCGCTATTTCTATTTGGCAGCGAGAAATAAATGCATTTATTTTTGCCTTCTCCAAGATGGACTTCGTTTACCTGCATACAAATAAAAGCTAGAGGAAATGGCTTTGATATTGCCATAGATCAAAGACAAGTCTCTTGAACCAGGAAACTGCCTTACAGGGCTTCTTCTGCAGTTTTGAGTCCAATGGTTAAACAATTACCTGAAAGTCAACCAATATTCAAAATGATACAGATTGACCACGAATAACAGAAATGCATGGAATCCCCTTAGCTGTTATTCTTTCCAATACATACATCCCTCACATTCTGTAAATAAAATTATAAATATTAAAGAAATGAAGAGAATTTGGGGCAGGCAGGTGGTGTGGGGTTAAGCATGATGGACTCCCACGTGGACAACAGCGGTTCGAGTCCCCAAACTGGTGGCTTACTTTCTACTTTCTCTCTCTCTCTTGCTCATCTCTCTTTCTCTCTGTGGTCAAATTAAAATAAATAAATATAAGTTAAACAAAATTAAAAAAAAAGAAATGAAGAGAATTTCACAATGGGGAAAGGATCTTGTTTTTATCGTAATAAATATTTTAGAACAATTTTTTTTTAAGTAGAAAAGTTTAGTACCCTTGGATACTTGATTCTAATAAAACCCTCCCTGCTTCAGAACGTGTTTCATTGTAGTTGCTAACAATGCCGCGTGGTGTCATAGGGGTAGAGGGTGTGGAAATTCTCGACTGAGAGGATTGGGAAGCAAAGGATTTCCTAAAGCCATGCCCGACCGACAGCATCCCACAGGTCTCCCTAGCCTGAATCTGATTCATTAAACCTGCAAGATGGTGGTTGGGGATTAGACTGCTACTGGGAACAAAGTGACTATTGGCACTGTGGCAGGGCTCAGCTTCCCCTCATTCTGAAGAGCACTGGAGTTCCTGTTGGGATCTGTAAAATGCAGCTGGTTGCAGAGCAAGGTGCAGCAGTATTTGAGCCCCCACAACCCGGGAAACTATTGCTACTCAAATGAACATTTTGGCAACTCACAGACAATAGTAACAGACATCGAACTGCTGGGAAATGAACTCTGACCTGCCTCCTTAGCAAGGAGGTCCAGGTTTAAAACTGAAGAACGTTGCATTCTTAACGTTTGAGCCTGATGATGGCACATTTTGATATGCGCGACTCCATTTTAATTTCATTTGTTGGGGTTCAGAATAGGAGCTTAGTCCAAAAGGATAACCTATCATTTTTATTTGACACTGTCTATTGGGTCATTGGAAAAGTCATGACACATTTTTGCATAGAAAAACATAGAAAAATATGTCATGAGTTTTCCGATGACCCAATATACCTATATCTGCATATCTATCAATATCTACATCTACATCTGTATCCATATCTATACCTATCTATACTTACATGTTTATCTACATCTGTATCTTCTGCTTGTTTTGTTTCTCTGGAGAACTGGCTAATACAAATCCTAAAAGTCTGTAATCTAATTATAAGGGGTCCAGATGGCATAATTGTTACATTGCTGGACTTCTATATAGTCTGTTGTAGTTTGAGACCTGGACACGGCAACATACCAGGCATGTCTGCGTGCGTGTACAAAATCCTGAGAGGAGAATGGAAGAGAAGGGATTGCAGCGTAGCCATCCTCCTGGGGATAATTTCTTGCTGTCTGTCTCTCTGTGTCTCTCTGGTGAGTGCATGTACCCTATAGCAAAAATATTATAAGACTATGAATTATACTTACAAGTATCAGTTATAATACCGTTGGCTATCTTAAATTGGCTTGAAAAATAAGATGTGTGTCTCTCATAACACATGTTCTACAAGTTACTCTGGGCGAGTCATAATCATTAAGAACAATGCCATCAGAGAAGTAGGTCATTTCCTTTCTTTGCTTAACCATCTTCTGTTTTGTTGCTGTTGTTGTATTTGTTTTTGTTTTTGTTTTGTTCCATTGTTTCAAGAGACCAGCAGAAGTTCCTGCTCTAGATGTTTCTGACATCTAAACTCAGCGTACTTGGGGAGTTGGTGGGTAGGGAGCAAAAACTTCTCTCTTCAATGTCTCCTTACAGAGCTAGGAATCCATTCTTGGATTCCCCTCCAAAAGACCATTGGTTTCAGATGGTCACAGGTTCAACCCAAAGGCAAAGAATTGGGACACCATGACTAGCACTACCTGGAATTTTTCCAGAGCTGCAGAGAAGGTCATCCTTCTCAAGTCCTTGTGCTTACCACGCCCCGAGTTGCAGAGGAAGTCATCCTTCTCAAGTCCTTGTGCTTACCACGCCAAGTCCACGTTTTGTTCTTGAGGAAGAAGGGGCATTAAAGGGGGGCAGCAATGAGGTGTATCTGCTCTGCACTGTTGGCAGTGAGGGTGTCAGGAGCAAGGCTGTGAATGCACTATTCTAGCTACCCTCAGAGTAACCAGCCAGGTCCCGAATGCTCCTTAGCAATGTGACCTGCTCATCGCTGTCCATCGCTCTGACTGTGGGCCACAGAAACAGAGCAGCCGCCACTTTGTTTCTGCAATTAAAGCACAGCAAAATGGCCAGAGCCTTATGACCTACACTTAACATCCATACCTGAATTCACAGTCTTTGAAGGCAATCGCGAATGCTACTTAAAAGCAGGTAATAAATAACTTAACTAGCAGCCTTGTTTTGCGCTTTTGGCTGTAACACATGTGTGATATAAATCACCTGCATCTGCAGCTCTCGCCGTCAGGCCCGCATGTACTCAAGAAAGATGTTTATAGATGTCTCTGAACAGCTGGTTTCCATAGACTTGCAGTCATGCCAAATACTTGATATAAACAGAGGTCTTTTAGAGTTGACGACACATTCATCGGTGCTAGTATATGCTATGGCTTGAAGGTTTGGTCCCTCCTAAACTCATGATGAAATTTAATCCCCATCGTGACAATAGGTGGAGTCTTTAATGAATGATTAGATCAGGAGGGCACCATTCTCTTTAAGACTGCTATCTCAGGAGTGAGCGAGTTACAAACGGGGGAGACGAGCCCAGTTCACTCTCTGCCTCATGCATTCATTCATGCCTTTCACCCTCTTTTGTGAGTTTCCCCCTCCAAAGGGTAGGTGGAAGCAAGGCACCAGGAGTTGAAGTTGCTCGAGGCACAGAGGACATAGCGTTTATCTTCAGCCAGGCAGCCAGCCCCTCTTGGCTGTGTAGCCCTACCTTTTCCCATGAGGCTGAGACAGAAGTGGCACAGTGCCTCAGCCATGGTTACACAGGGTGGTGTGTGTGGAGTGTGGACCTCCTAGCTTGTTCATCCTGGGGCCCTCCAACATGGTCAGACAAGGAGTGAGAGAGTCAGACCAAACTATCCTGACTCCATTTTCCTCACACACCCTCATGCCAAGGGATAACCACCCCAAATGCCGTCACTGTGGTCTTCAACTTTCAAGCCTCCAGAACCATTTGCCAAATGATTCTTTTTCTTTATAAATTATTCAGTCTGTGGTATTCAGTT
Organism: Tupaia belangeri chinensis; assembly: GCF_000334495.1. Lineage (NCBI taxonomy): Eukaryota > Metazoa > Chordata > Mammalia > Scandentia > Tupaiidae > Tupaia > Tupaia belangeri. Next base: position 1,142,907 of record NW_006204918.1, read on the forward strand.
TAACAACCGGAAATGTACTAAAGCGGTATACCTTGCTTTAAGTTTGCCAAATCTATAGAAATACATTGTATCAGTGAAAATACATTTCAAGTTGATTGTTGGACCACTGCCTAGAGCAAAATTATAAGAGAAAATTGTCAGTCAAGAAAACCCTAGTTGAGACCAGCAGATGGAGTAGCCGTTACATTGCTAGACTCCCACATGGCCGACCATGGTTCAAGTCCTGGTCCTGGTGATTTCAAAATCACCCTGGGCATGTGTGCATGCGTGCCCAAGATCAGGGGATGAGAACGGAGGAGGATGGATGGTGGTTTTCCATGACAGGAAAAACTAGGAAAAATGTAAAGGAAATCAGGAAACAAAGAGAAAATTACCATAATTTAATTTCTCTCTCCATTGGTTGAGGTTCTTTCGTAATCGGAAACAACTTAAAATGCGGTATTTTTGTTTTCTGTTATATGTATGCAAATGCACTTAAAGTCCAGGAACACTCAAAAGATATCTGTTTATGCAGACACAATTTGTCAGCTTTTTAGAATTTTAGAGCTGAAGGCATCTTACCAGGCTAATTCAAAGTTCTCTGTTTAACAGAGGATAGGCTTACATGGTAGTCAGCGACAGAGCGAACACAAACTTCATTTTTCTAGATTAGCCCAAGGCTTCATTATTCATAGTGTTCTGTGCAGTCCCAAAATTGATGTTTCCTAAAATGGTTTCAATAAGACCACAGTTCTATAAGATATTAACAAGTATTTTACAAAAATGGGATCCATGGTCAACTGATTAATGCTGGGAAGGGCTGGGCCTCGTCTATGGCAATTATAGACTTAACCCTTTGCTTACTCCTGAAGATGGCGGGTGTTCACCTTGGCCCTGTACGCATGAGGCTGAATTGTCTAACCCTTAGTTGATGCCCCCAATTCTCGCCTAGTTGGGTTATGTTACGTGCTTGTTTAGTGGTGAATTTCGCTGTTGTTGCTTACGGGTGTGATTTGTTCATTTGAGAATAAAAACACCCAACATAACCATAATATCGTAGGGAATAACAGAAATGCTATTTGTATCTTTTAGAATTTGATGTGCTTCACGTTACAGGTTACGGCATCTGTTTAAAACACCATCTCATTTTTCTCTCAGGCAAAAGAAATCTGGAGGTCACCGTCAAGACTGAGGCACGTGTTCTTTCCCTCTTTCGTTCTCCGGAAGCCTGCGGGTTCTATCCTCAAGATCAACGCGGGTCTAAGTGGGCTGCTTGCCAAAATGGCTGTCATGTCGTTCGCCGTCCAGGAAGCAGGTAGTCGGCTTTAGTTCTGTAACATTCCCAAAGGCCCACACGGCACATTATTGGTCAGAACTACAAGAAAATGAAACACTTTAGACAGATGCATTCATTCACAAGTAAAGTGTGGATTCTGTGAGTCACGGTGAGAGCAAGGTGAGAAAGGGGTGGAGTGAGTGGTGTTTTCCACTCATTTCTGTACGAGAGAAGAGAGAAGGAGGGAAAAGAAGAAAGAAGAGACAAAGAAGTTTCCAACGCACTTAAAAGTGTGCTTCACTCACTTGGAAACGTACCTGGCGGTAAAGTAGTGCTTATTTGCTGCAGAGATGGCAAATAGGTTATCAGTCCTGTCAAAGTCAGACATCTGCTTAAACAGATCTCTGATTTTGACCGACATCTCCCCAAATGTTCACATCCACAGCATGTCAAATCACCTACTTAACAAGCCCAAGCCTTACTTTCTCCACCTCCAATACGTTTACCAACTGCACCTGTTATCATAACGAATAAACCATGCAGGTGACAGTGCAATTATCAGATGCAACAGAGCCAAAGAGGGGTACCTTGCAATTACATTGGGTAGTTTGTTTCTTGACAGTTTGTAACATCTGAAACTGAAAGGCTTCCCAATTGTCAACTCATTTTCTCACTTGGACCAGGTTTCTCTCAACAAATAATAGAGAATATGAAAATATCAAGTGAGAATTAAGCTTTGATTATAACGAAGGCTTTCTGTCAGTTTTTATAAGCATCTGGAAGTGGAGCCGAGCCCGTGTGATGGCACTGCGATCAGGCCCTGCGGAAGTGCTGCGTCCATAGGGAAGGCCCTGGTCCGGTCGCCTACCCGAGACGAGCCATGCACACCAGGCATGCGAGTGTATGACCCGGGCTGACTATGGTTGAGACTCTGTGCAGTGTACGTGTTTCTCTCTCGCACACTCTCATGAAAGAAGTAGTAAACTTTAAAAAAAAATACATGGTAGAAAAAAGGGAGACAAAGCGAAGCCTATCTCTAGTTTCCTTGAAGCTAAAACAGATGCCGTTCAGAAGCGCTTTCAAAGATCCCTTTGGAGTAAGTGCTCATACAGAATTCTTAACAACATATATATATATATAGGTGTACTACCAGAAGTTGGTGTAGTGGCTATGTCATGTAGTCAACCATGGTTCGAGCCGTGGAACCCTGTCGCTTAAACTCATGCCAGGTGCATGTGCATGTGTGCCCAAGATCCCAGGAGGAGAATGGAGGAGAAGGGATTGCGGTATGGCCATCCCACCTGTGTCCTGGCCCGCGGGACAATCAAACAGGCTACCTGAGTGAGAGATCAGAGGTCTGGAACGGGCACAGCGTCACAACATGGGAGCGACACAGTGTCACAGCTCTGATGGTATCCAGTCTCTCGTTTATGGACGGCCAGAGAACATTCTTGTATACACAGCAGGGTGGTAATTGGTTGCCAAATGTAAATGAAGGATATATTTTGGACCAGTAATTGATTGTTTTGTCAGGGGGCGTTACCCAGTGCGCAGAGCTTAGGGGCGGATTGCTGTAGCGGACCTGATTGAGAAGCTGCTTGCGGATGTTAGCTAGGTTGGGGAGCCTAGGGGCGGATTGTTTACTCCCGGAACAGGGAAGTCTGGAGGTCATCGTGTGAAAGTCATTTCAGCCATTTTGGTGCATGTGGCTCTCTACACACCTGGAGCATGATTTCTTGCTTTCTATCTCTCTGTCTCTCTCTGTTTTTCTGGCGAGTTCATGTGCCCTATAGCAATATATATATATAGTTTTCCTTTGATAAAAATCAGACCAATTTGAGGACAGAAAGCATAGCAATTTTTACCTATTTGGACAAAGGTAAATAATGTTGACACATGTGATTCCATAGCTTTTCATCAGCTACAGGCTCTCCTCTGTCAGTTATGATAAAAGTGTTTGCACCTTTTTTGTTTGGACTTCAACTTAGGTGGCCTGAGGGCAGTGGAAAAGAGAGATAAGAAAATAAGGAAATTAAACATGTATTGAGTACCACTATGTGCCAAGCATTATATTAAGTGTTCCGCATGTATTTTCATATTTACGTCCAGCAAAAGCTTCTTAAAACCAAATAAGTGGAGGGAACAGCAGATGACATAATGGTTATGTCACCGGACTCCCACATAGCTGGCCGTGGTTCGAATCCCAGACCCAGGACACAATCACGTATGACATGTGTGAGTGTATGCCAATGTGCCCAAAACCCTGCGCGGAGCATGAAGGAGAAGGGATTACAGAGTGGCCATCCCCCCAGGGGGGTGATTTCTCGCTTTGTGTCTCTCTGTCTCTCCGTCTTTCTGGCGAATACACAGGCCTATAACAAAAATCTCTGAAAAAAAAAAAAAAGAAACAAAAGAAATAAGCAAACAAGTAGAGACTGCAGGAGGGACAAGAACATGTCCTCCCAAGCAAGAGTCTAGGGACCAAATTTACACTCTTCTGGAGAGACGTGAACTCCCCAGAACTTGGTAGGCTTGGAGTCAGCATAATGGAAATCGGCTCCATTACATCTCCAAGACAGGGACATAAGGGTTTTAGGGATTTATAGAGTATTATTTTTATATCTTTATTTTAGTTTTTTGCTTTAGAATGTGAGAAAGTGGGTGCAGGGACTTCAGGAACTTAGACAGAGGTTGAAAGCATGCAGTATAGAAAGACTAACACAGACAACAAAGACACCTGGGACCGATGGAGAAAGGCAGAGAGGGAGCCATCGTGAATGGGTGTGGCCACAGGACAGAGAGAGGCAGAGAGGGAGCCATCGTGAATGGGTGTGGCCACAGGACAGAGAGAGGCAGACAGGGGGCCCTCGTGAAAAGGTGTGACCATAGGACAGAGTTCCTCAGGTATCCCGAAAGCCTGTGATAACATGTTCCATACAAACACTTAAAAGTAGACGGGAAGCCAGGCGCTGGCACAGCAGGAACACAGCTCTGCCTACATGGGGAAGGTCCCAGGTCTGCCTCTTTGTGCATCCCTGAGCACACCCAGTGCACGAGTGTGATCTGGCCTGTCTGAAGCTGGGAGTGGACAGGGACATGAAGACCTGGTTGGGGTGCCTATCTCTATCTCTCTTTTTCTCTCATGGAAGAAATAAATAAACTTTTAATTAAAAATATGTAATCTGAGGGCCAGCCGGTGGTGTGGGGGTTAAGGTGCTAGACTCCCATATGGCTGACTGCGGTTCAAGTCCTAGACTTGGTGGCTTACTTTCTCTATTGCTTTCTCTCTCTTCCTCATTCTCTCACCCCCTGCCTCTCCCTGGTGAGAACATGTGCCCTATTGCAAATTTAATAATAATTATTATTATTAAACAAATAATTCTTTAAAAAACATATGTAATCTGAGGACTATGTCGATTTTATGAGCCAGAAAGTAAAGGGGATGTAGGAAAGATAGAAGTCCATGAATGGCTCCAGGAATCTCCCCACTCAGTTGAAGTATTTGGACGCTGTGATGATTAGTTTTTTAGTATTGACTTGAGCGGACTAAGGATACCTAAAGAGTTGATACAAGATTAGCCTAGGTGCTGCGCCCAATAGACTGTTTCTAGAAGAGATTAACATGAGAGAGCCCGAGCAGACTAGATGTGGACGGTAGACCATTAATGCGGGCAGGTACAAAGGCCAGGTCTCTTCTGAGATAAAGACAGCCTTGTACTGCCTCGGACATCAGCGTTTCTGGCTCTCACGCCTTTAGATTCGACGGCGACACCAGCCCCAGCCACCCCTCTGCGTTCTCAGGCATCTAGCCTCCAGTCCTGAGTTACTCCACTGGCGTTCCCACCCCTGACGGCCTTCAGGCTTGGACGGCACCATGCCACCAGAACCCGGGGCCTCAGCTTACAGACGGCCCATTGTGGGACTTCTCAGCTGCCGTGATCACGTGAGCTGATGATACATACATCCTATTGTTTCTGTCTCCCTAGAGAACCCCGACTAATAAGGGTGACTTTGAGGACCAGCAGTTGGCATAATGGCTATGTCATTGAACTCCCATGTAGTCGACCACATTTGGGACCCCAGACCTGGTGGTTTAAATTCAGGCCAGGCGCGTGTGCATGCGTGCCCAAGATCCCGAGAAGAGACCAGAGGAGAAGGGATTGTGGCGTGACCATCCCCTCTGGGGGGTGATTTCTCGCTTTCTGTCTCTCTGTCTCTCTCTGTCTTTCTGGTGAGCACACGCGCCCTATAGCAAAAAATAAATTAATAAAATAAGAAAATAAGAATGACTTTGAAATTCCAGCAAACCTGAAGGGGCCAAGTCAAGAAACACTGCTTCATTAACGGACACACACACCACTGTTCTCACATGCGAAAGGATTCTGCTAACTCCCATTGTCTTGGGAACAAGAACGAATGAGGACGTGAACTACCTCTGTAGAAAATTAAAGCGTCATCCATGTCCACGCTATCCTTGATGCCCCGTGGGGCCATTTATGTGGAAGGAGAAGTAAACGGAATATGAACCTGAACTGGTCAGATGGCTTTGTTCAGAATGCACAACTCACCACAATGCTTTTTACATTCTAGTTCCTCAAGGAGCCACTGTATAACTGAGTGTACTTCACCAGCAATTTTGATATTTCCTTTCCAAGTAATGTGAAGTGATCTCATCATCAATTTCTTTGAGAATTTCAAATATTTCTCCTCTCCATCCTGGTATCATTTGATTGAGGAAAACTTCATAAAGAAATAACTAAAATTTTTATCAAAATATTTCAGGGTAATTGTTCCTAGGAGTCTGTACATTGAAATTATCTTTCTGTCTGAAATAGAAGATTACAGCAGCCAACCGTCTGCAGTTGGTTCATGATCTCCTGTAACTGAATAACTCTCAGTAAAAGTAAGCAGAAAAGAACGCTGTCAGCAGTAGCATCTCCTGAAAACCTTTTCCTTCCAGGGTGCTGGAGCCAGCACACGCGACGCGTGGAGTGTGCTACATCATGAACGCGTGGAGTGTGCTACATCATGAACGCGTGGAGTGTGCTCCATCATGAACGCGTGGAGGTGTGCTCCATCATGAACGCGTGGAGTGTGCTCCATCATGAACGCGTGGAGTGTGCTACATCATGAACGCGTGGAGTGTGCTACATCATGAACGCGTGGAGTGTGCT
>NW_006204918.1:1150085-1157877 GCF_000334495.1 Tupaia belangeri chinensis
CATCATGAACGCGTGGAGTGTGCTACATCATGAACGCGTGGAGTGTGCTACATCATGAACGCATGGAGTGTGCTACATCATGAACGCGTGGAGTGTGCTACATCATGAACGCGTGGAGTGTGCTACATCATGAACGCGTGGAGTGTGCTACATCATGAACGCGTGGAGTGTGCTACATCATGAACGCGTGGAGTGTGCTACATCATGAACGCGTGGAGTGTGCTACATCATGAACGCGTGGAGTGTGCTACATCATGAACGCGTGGAGTGTGCTACATCATGAAAGCTAGAGCAGCAGAATGTTAAAGCTGAATGTTTTCAATCCCTAGGGGAAAGTACTCTTTTATTTCTAGACTGAGCACGCTAGTATCTATTAATTTAACTATTTATATAATTTTTGTCAAAGCATAGTAATAACTCTGATTGTTAGCAGGAAAAAAAATTCACTCCCAGGAAATCCTAAAGCCTCAAACCGGACCTGAGAAAAATGGCACAGCCTTTCTCTGTTCTCGGGGATCTCCCCTTGGCTCAGCCTGCAGGCCTTTTGTCACACCCACTTGCAGATCCACTGTTTGCAAGAATGGAAAGCAAGAGACAACTCACATCCTCCTTCCATCTCCTGGTAGCGTGGGAAAGCTGAGCTGGGTGATTTGGAAATGGAATCTTATGATGGATCTAGAGTTAATGATTTTATGAATAACTAGAAAGTACTGTGTATTCCCATCAGTCGGTAAAAATTTCTTCCCAGATATGGTGGATAAAATAGTCACAGAGTATATTTACTGCAGAATTAGTGACATTCACCCACAAATAAATCCTGGAGACAAAGAAGAACTTATTAGAGAACATAGAAATAGGCGAAGCTTCTGCCCCTCCTGGGCTTACACACACAGGTCTCGAGCCTAAAGTCTGGGTGAAGAAAAGGAATTTTCAAAGGATCCACTACCTCCTCCTTTCTTATTGCCTTTAGCGTCACATCTATTCTTTTTGTTCTATTTTGTTTTCCCACAGAGGAAAAGTGAGAAATACCCTAGAGAGGGGAGGGCCATATGACAATCCCTTTCCTCCATTCTCCTCTTGGAATTTTAGGCATGGATGCACACACGCCAGGTATATTTTTCCAGACATTCAACCTAGGACTCCAACTCATGGGCAGCCACGTGGGAGTCTAGTATCTTAACCATCACACCATCTGCTTCTCCCAACTCCAGTCTTTTAAGTTAAAATTAGCTGAGGATTCCTGGGGGGAATCCTGAAAGAGACCTTGTGGATTTGAGTAAGATAACTAATGGTCAGATGTTTTTCCTCCTGAGGACGATTTAGGTTTCACAGTCCTGATTCTTATAGGTAAGGAACAACAAATTGATGAATTTTAAGTAATTCAAGAAGAAATCATACCTTTAGCATTTTAAAATAATTCAAGGGTAGGCCCTGTAGCATAGTGGTAAAGTGCTATGCATGGGAAGCTGGATCTCACATGGCCAACTGCAGTTCAAATCCTGACACGGACAGAGTAATGGGGAAAGGAAGGGTTGAGGCATGACCGTGCCCCATTGGAGACAGGCTTCTTCTCCTCGCCTCTCTCTGGCAAGCATGTGTGCCCCCTGGCAATAAAAACATTAAACATTTAAGAAGGAAGCATTATTTTGTCACTAATAAATAAGTAGTTCATGCAATACATCTCAGTCTGTGCTGACCATTAGCTTTGTCTCTGCCAGTTTTCCAGGCTCATCTTCATAAGACTTTTTACTTATATTTGTTATAAGAGAATGTGTGTACACGTGGGGGAGGGAGAGGGAGGGAAGGAGAGAAGGCAACTCGACAGGGTCTCATCACACAATTCTCCTGCCCCCCTCCCCAGCTCATCAGTATCTTGGGTACCCATGCACATTCTCAGGACAGCACAGGGATCCGAACCTGTGGTCAGCCATGTGGCTCCCAGTACTGAGGTCCAGGAGGTTATTGTAGACTGCACTATCAGGCTGCAACTGCCACATTCTGAGCATAGAATCCCCTGAGCGTGGTACAGCATGAGATTAAACAGAGATGTAAAGAGACCACCAGGAAAATACAGAAAGGGAACAGCTATCTCTATGCACTAGGGGACTTCAAAAATTTTGTTGAAAAATGGAATATTAGAGTACAAATAAATTTGGGTGAAAAAGAAAAGGGGGAGGGAAAGCAAGGGCCAGTAAGTGGTATGGAGGTTAAAGTACTGGATCCCACATGGCCAGCTTTGTAGTTTGAGTCCCAGACCTGGCAGTGTGAGAATCAAGCCAGGTACATGTGCATGTGTGCTCAAAATCCTTTTTTTTTTTTTTTGGAGAGATTTTTGCTATAGAGAGAGACATTAGAGACAGAAAGTGAGAAATCACCCCCCAGGGGGGATGGTCATGCTGCAATCCCCTTTCCTCCATTCTCCTCTCGGGATCTTGGGCACGCACGCACACGCGCCATGTGCTCAAAATCCTGAGAGGATAGTGGAAGGGAAGGGACTGTGTTGTGGCCATCCCCCGTGGGGGTGATTTTTTTTCTCTCTCTCTCTCTGGCATGTATACATGCCCAATAGCAAAACTGAAAAATAAAATTTAATCCATGCATAGTTTTTTTCTTAAGTGCTGCCTACAAAGTTTTCAATGACTCCTCGTATGGGAGGAAGCAATTATCTCTGTATCAGAAATTGCAGAAACACAAAGAAAAGGTGACATTTGAATTCCGTGTAGGAATCTGCCAAATGAGGATTGGCAAACATGAGGTCAGCAGATGGCGTAGCAGTTATGTTGCTAGACTCCCACATGGCAGACCACGTTTGGAGTCCTAGACCCAGTGGCTTGAAACTCACAGCAGGTGCATGTACATGCATGCCCAAGACCCCAGGAGGACAATGGAGGAGAAAGGACTGCGGCGTGGCCATCCCCCAGGGTGCTGATTTCACACTTGCCCTCTCACTGTCTCTGTCTATCTCTCTGGCAAGCACACATTGCCTTAAGGCAGAAACTTCTCCAAAAACAAACAAGCAAAAGGCATACATGACAGGAAGTCATTACAGAAAGATAAATTACCATTTGCAATAAATTGAAGTAGGTGTCAAGAATGTGTGTCTAAGGCTATAATGCAGTATTTACAGACAGGAATGGCAAAAAAAAAATGTGGCTAGAGACACATGGAAGAGACATGGTGTGAAGCAAACCACAACCACTTAATACCACACCATATTAGAAGGAGACCGAGTCATGTTCTCACTCTCCTGCCTATAATTTGTTTCTTGCACCATTTTCTCTATGCCCACAGACACTTCGTTTTCCTTATTCAGTAGAGCTGGGTATAAAAGAGAGTGAATAGAGATGCATAGGAACTCTGGAAACAGACAGCTCCACCCTGAAAGCACCGATAGAAACAGAAGAATTCCTGGAAGCTTTCTGTGCTATACATCATTGTTCATAAGAAGATGGAATTGTAAGTACATTTTAAGAGATGAAGATAAATGCTTAACTCTGTACACAAAGAGCTAGAAATTTTGTTTCCATTTACCTTAGAAACCTGCAAAATCAGGGGCCAGGAGGAGGCATAGTGAGTTATATCACTAGACTCTCACATGGCTGACAGCATTTCAAGTCCTGGATCTGGCAGCTTGAAATCATGCCAGGCACCTGTGCATGTGTGCCCAAGATCCCAGGATGCACGGAGGAGAAGGGATTGTGCCTTCACTCTCCCCATTGGAGAGTGATTTCTCACTTTCCCTCTCACTGTCTTGGTCTGCCTCTCTGGTGAGGAGATGCAACCTAAGACAAAAAACTCTTAAAAACAAAAAATAAGAAGAAGAAACAGGGACCAGCATAATGTTCACATTGCCAGACTCCTCACATGGTTGACTGTGATTCAAGTCCCAGACCTGGTGGCTTATAGCTCATAATGGGTACATATTCATCTTGCCAAAAATCCCAAGAGGAGAATGGAGAAGGGATTGTGACATAGCCATCCTCCCTAGTGGGTGTGATTTCTCACCTCCTGTCTCTCTCAGTCTCTCTGACAAGCACATACATCCTACGGCAAAAAAAAAAACTCTCTTAAAATGAATAAATATATAAATAAAAACCTGCAAAGTCAACCCAACAAGATATGAAAAAAAAAGTCAGGAAAGATAAGAAATTACGAGTGTATATGATCCCATCAGAGCGGTGAGGTCACCCTAATTATCTGAATTCCAAAGAGCGGTAGAGGCACCCTAATTATCTGAATTCCAAAGAGGGCTGCATCTTTCCAAAGAAAAATAAAGCATATGAATTGTCTCAACTGTGACGAATCATGAGAAAAAGAATGGACCACCATAAACATGGGTAGGAAGAAATCAGCGACATTTTAACAAATACTCGAAGCATGTACAGTAGTGTGTTTATATAGTACTGTGTTTATTTAGAAACTGGAAGCCCCAGACACAGGGGGTATTCACAAGATCGTTTTTGCAAGTTTCCGGTAGGTGTTCATGAGAAAGACTGGGAGCTGGACAGGAAACTGAAGAGAAATCCCCTTTCACCAGGCAGTTATCAGGGTCTCTTGCGGACTAAATTGTGTGCCCCCAAATTCGTTTATTGAACTCACACCCCTCTATAACTCAGGACGTGACCACACCTGGGATTAGGCTTTAGAAAGATAATGCAGGTTAAATGAGATCCTTGGAATGGTCATAGCCCACCTTGGCTGTGGTTCTTATGAGAAGGCGAGATTAGGACTCTGATGCATGCAGGGGAAGACCACGCACGTGAAGCCACCAGGCGGTGGCACTTTCTAAGTGCACCCTAACAACCTCATTCAGTCCCGCCTCCCCACACCCTGGCTCACAAGAAGCAAGAGCCTCCACCCACTGACAGGAGAGCAAAAGCTTGTTGCTGACAGAGCTCAAAGATCCATTGTGATTGACTGGATGAAGGGTATCCCTCGGGAAAAGGCACAAAATGACATTGGACCGAGACTCCTACAACAACCCGAGACTGACACCTGCTACTGTGGGAAGAGAGAAAGGAAAGCCTGCCAACAACCACCACACAGATGAATGACTTGGGTTTTCATAAGGAGGAAGAACAGGAACACTGAGGAACCTCCGGCTCTGAACTCCAAACAAAAAGCCTGAGACTGAGGCTGGACCAGGACAGCAGATAATCCTGCTGCCCTCACCAGTAGGTTCATACCAAGGAGCAGGCAGCAGACATCGAGGAGGACAAGGACGGGGACAGTAACTGCCTTTGTGGTTGAAGTGATGGCTGAACGCTGAAGGGGGCATGAACGTGGAGAAAACCCTCCATAAACCAGGCCTGCTCAAAGCCAAGCCAACGGAAGCCGAATGCTGAATAAATTTCTCCTGGTTACTGAAGTTAATGATAGCACCAACATATCACCATAAATTTAAAAAAGATATAACAAATAAGTTAACAGTGAAGATAAAGTGGAATCCTAAGAGTCAAACCAAAGCCAAACTCGGCTCAACTCTCACACCTGCTGACCCAACCTCCCACAGTAACTCACTATAGAGAAAGAGATGGACACATGCCCAAGCGTGAGTACTGTTTCCCTCATTTCTGTTTTCTTTGCATGATATCCAGCATTCATGAAGATTTATGAAATACATACAAAGAGAAAAAGCAATTATCGAGATATAAAGCAGTAGTAATGCCAGAACCAGCCATGATCCAGATGTGGATCATGATCTCTATCAAATGGGGAACTTGCATCTAAAAAATACAAGGAAAGGTTGACCATGCATAAACAGATGGGGACTTTCGGAAGAAAAAATGGAAATTTATAAGAAAGAGTCCGATGGAAATACAAGAAAAACGACATTATTAGAAGTGAGGAATTGCCTCAATTAACTAATTAGTACACTTGACATAGCTGATGAAAGAATTCATGAACCTGAATCTAGGTCAATAGAACTACTTATACTTGAAACACAACAGATAATGGTTTAAAAACAGAAGAACTGAACATTGAAGAATTGTGAGATAAAATGAAGCAACCTAACATGCACTTATTTGGAGTCCTAAAAAAAAAAAACAGAGAACTAGAGAATGGGACAGAAGATATTTTGACGTAATGGCAGATAATTTTCAAAAATAATAAAAGGCATTCATCTACAAATCCAAGAGGTCAGAAAACCTTTAACAGGATGAATGCCAAGCATATGCAAACGCAATACTCACACATGTGTGTGCACACATACTCACACCACTAAATGTATCATAGTCAAGTACCCCAAATCGAGGTGAACAAAACCTTGAAGGCAGCTAGTGAGAAAAAACCATGTTTCATAGGGGACAGGTGATAAGAATTTTAGGGGACTTCTTGTCAGAAAATTTGCAAGAGGGGAGAAAATGAAGTTTGAACTCCATGCATACCAGATATTATTGGGGACACCATAAATATGCTTCTGCTTTGCTGAAGGCACTCACTGGCACTTTTCAGAGAGATGGAGAAAAACTTTGACCTTAAAGAATGTTAGGAAATAAAGAAATCAGAAAGAACGGTTCTGAGGCTTTCATGTCCATAGTCCCACCATCTCCCCACAACCTTAAAGAATGTTAGGAAATAAATTAAAGAAATCAGAAAGAACGGTTCTGAAGCTTTCATGTCCATAGTCCCACCATCTCCCCAGCCGCGGTGCTGTGATCATGAATAAAATGCAGCAGACTGGGACCAGCAGTTAGCATAATGGCTATGTCGCTTAACTCCCACATAGTCGACCACGGTTCGAGTCCCGGACCTGGTGACTTAAACTCACGCTGGGCGCTCTCCCAAAAAAAGAAAACACACTGGATGCATATGCACACTTGCCCAAATTTGTAGAGTAGACTGCAGGAGAAGGTATTGCAATGTAGCTATCTTTCATGGGGGGTGAGTTCTCAACTTCTCTCTCTCTCTCTCTCTTTTTCTCTCTTTCTCTCTTTCTCTTTCTCTCTCTAGTGAGTACATGCACATTACAACAAATCAAAAAGCAAAAACAAAACAAAAAACTCATAGTGAAATAATATATATGCTTATTTTAAGAACACACAAAGAAATATTTTCATTATGAAATCTCTATTATAACAATATATAAAAACTGGATAAGAATATATATACCTTCAGAGAGATTATTTCTGGAAGGAAGGCAGTTTAAGAGAGAATGAATCCTTTGACTGTATTTGTAATGTTTTGTTTCCTTAAAAAATGTTGAAGCTAACATAACAATATTCATATATTACGTCCAGATACCCGAGTATCTATACTTTGTTGCATATTGGGAAAAAAAAAATTTAGAGAGAGATTTTCTTGTTATAGGGCACGTGCGTTTCCCAGAGATAGAAAAAAACAGAAAACAAGAAATCATCCCCCAGAGGGTGGCCATGCCATAATCCCTTCCCTTCCATTCTCCTCTAGGAATTTGGGGCAAGCAGGCAAACATGCCCAGCATGAGTTTTAAGCCACCGGGTCCAGGACTTGAACCATAGCTTGCCATGTGGGAGTCCAGGAATGCAACCATCTGCTGGTCCCATAAAACAAAGCAGTCCTAAAGTTATCTGAAAAAATAAATATGTAAGAATGGCCAAGGAATTTTTGGACTTACACACCAGACATCAACAACACAATTTGTAGAGGAATCATTTTAAAAATGTGAAACAAGAATAAAGTGTTTCTATCAACAAAACAGAAAATCCAGGAGCATATTTTGGTATATAAAATATCGTAGGTTATGGTAAAGGTGACATTTCAAAGCAGTAATGAAAAGATAAATTATTCTACAAATGCTGGTGTGACACTC
>NW_006204918.1:1163337-1165660 GCF_000334495.1 Tupaia belangeri chinensis
ACACTGGATGCATATGCACACTTGCCCAAATTTGTAGAGTAGACTGCAGGAGAAGGTATTGCAATGTAGCTATCTTTCATGGGGGGTGAGTTCTCAACTTCTCTCTCTCTCTCTCTCTTTTTCTCTCTTTCTCTCTTTCTCTTTCTCTCTCTAGTGAGTACATGCACATTACAACAAATCAAAAAGCAAAAACAAAACAAAAAACTCATAGTGAAATAATATATATGCTTATTTTAAGAACACACAAAGAAATATTTTCATTATGAAATCTCTATTATAACAATATATAAAAACTGGATAAGAATATATATAACTTCAGAGAGATTATTTCTGGAAGGAAGGCAGTTTAAGAGAGAATGAATCCTTTGACTGTATTTGTAATGTTTTGTTTCCTTAAAAAATGTTGAAGCTAACATAACAATATTCATATATTACGTCCAGATACCCGAGTATCTATACTTTGTTGCATATTGGGAAAAAAAAAATTTAGAGAGAGATTTTCTTGTTATAGGGCACGTGCGTTTGCCAGAGATAGAAAGAAACAGAAAACAAGAAATCATCCCCCAGAGGGTGGCCATGTCATAATCCCTTCCCTTCCATTCTCCTCTAGGAATTTGGGGCAAGCAGGCAAACATGCCCAGCATGAGTTTTAAGCCACCGGGTCCAGGACTTGAACCATAGCTTGCCATGTGGGAGTCCAGGAATGCAACCATCTGCTGGTCCCATAAAACAAAGCAGTCCTAAAGTTATCTGAAAAAATAAATATGTAAGAATGGCCAAGGAATTTTTGGACTTACACACCAGACATCAACAACACAATTTGTAGAGGAATCATTTTAAAAATGTGAAACAAGAATAAAGTGTTTCTATCAACAAAACAGAAAATCCAGGAGCATATTTTGGTATATAAAATATCGTAGGTTATGGTAAAGGTGACATTTCAAAGCAGTAATGAAAAGATAAATTATTCTACAAATGCTGGTGTGACACGCTTATTAGGGGGAAAAAAAGAATGTGACTCTGAATAATGATCTCATAATATAGAATGCAGATGAATTAAAAATTTAATTTCTATAAAATAAAACCTGGACTGAATTATAAAAAAACAAAAATACATAAATATCTAATTTCAAGACACAGCATATTTTAAAGGTAAATTCAAGTATTAGTAATATGTTAACTTTAAATATAGGTAATAGAACGGCCAATAAAAATAAAATGACTGTCCCAGTAACTTTCTAAAAGGACTTATGTAGCCAAATTGTCACGAGGGAAAGGTAAAAATCCAATAAATGTAATGCAAAATAGAAAAATTATTAGATATTGAAGAAAATCAAATTAATACCAAAGTGAAAAAAAAGTTTTTAAATGTCAATTTAGCATTAATTTAAAATTGTAAACCCTCCATTTACCAAACAAAAGACACACAGTCCCTTCCTATATTTTAATGAAAGGAGTGTAAATTGGACCCGCCTTTCAGGAAAGCACATTAGGAGAATATATCAACTACAGGCATGCTCATAGCTCTCGACCTTGAAATTCTACATCTAGAAATTCACTCTAATGAAACCTAGTCAGGGATGTTTACCAGGCTGCATGTACAATGAAATCTATCATATTTCATTTACAGGAAATAAAGGAACAACCAGCACTAAAGGATTGGTTAAACAAATATTAACATTGCAACGGCATGGATTGTTGTCTTATACTAATGGAAATCTTGCTTTTGTGACTATTAATAATATAAAGAAATGTTTATGATATAATTTTTTAAGAACAGATACATTTTTAAAACATTTAAAAATAGCAATGCCTTTTTCTTTTCTTTCTTTCTTTCTTTTTTTTTTTTTTTAGTTTTGCTATAGGACACATACACTCACCAGAAAAAGAGAGAAAGTGAGAAATTCCCTACCATGGGGTATGGCCGCACTACAATCCCTTCTCCTCCACTCTTCTCTTGGGATTTTGGGCACACACATGTACCTGGCGTAACTCTCTAAGTGCTCAGTCTAGGAATTGAACCGTGAAGCTGACCATGTGAGATCCAGAATCTTAATCGCCAGTCCACATTCCAGCCCAACAATGCCTATTTTTTAGTGAATACTAGAAATGGATTTTTAAATACTTTTTGTTGATTTCATACACATGTTAAGGTCTTAAATAATTGCCCATAATTAGATTCTCAAATTCCACTCTCATGCACAAGAAACGGTAAGAAAATCTCATAAAGTGTTCTTTTTCTTAAAAACAAAATAATTATTTTATTTTACTTTATTTATTTATTTATTCTAATTAGACCAGAGAGGGACAGAGTGAGAGAGAG
>NW_006204918.1:1166030-1206610 GCF_000334495.1 Tupaia belangeri chinensis
ACACTGGATGCATATGCACACTTGCCCAAATTTGTAGAGTAGACTGCAGGAGAAGGTATTGCAATGTAGCTATCTTTCATGGGGGGTGAGTTCTCAACTTCTCTCTCTCTCTCTCTCTTTTTCTCTCTTTCTCTCTTTCTCTTTCTCTCTCTAGTGAGTACATGCACATTACAACAAATCAAAAAGCAAAAACAAAACAAAAAACTCATAGTGAAATAATATATCTGCTTATTTTAAGAACACACAAAGAAATATTTTCATTATGAAATCTCTATTATAACAATATATAAAAACTGGATAAGAATATATATACCTTCAGAGAGATTATTTCTGGAAGGAAGGCAGTTTAAGAGAGAATGAATCCTTTGACTGTATTTGTAATGTTTTGTTTCCTTAAAAAATGTTGAAGCTAACATAACAATATTCATATATTACGTCCAGATACCCGAGTATCTATACTTTGTTGCATATTGGGAAAAAAAAAATTTAGAGAGAGATTTTCTTGTTATAGGGCACGTGCGTTTGCCAGAGATAGAAAGAAACAGAAAACAAGAAATCATCCCCCAGAGGGTGGCCATGTCATAATCCCTTCCCTTCCATTCTCCTCTAGGAATTTGGGGCAATCTGGCAAACATGCCCAGCATGAGTTTTAAGCCACCGGGTCCAGGACTTGAACCATAGCTTGCCATGTGGGAGTCCAGGAATGCAACCATCTGCTGGTCCCATAAAACAAAGCAGTCCTAAAGTTATCTGAAAAAATAAATATGTAAGAATGGCCAAGGAATTTTTGGACTTACACACCAGACATCAACAACACAATTTGTAGAGGAATCATTTTAAAAATGTGAAACAAGAATAAAGTGTTTCTATCAACAAAACAGAAAATCCAGGAGCATATTTTGGTATATAAAATATCGTAGGTTATGGTAAAGGTGACATTTCAAAGCAGTAATGAAAAGATAAATTATTCTACAAATGCTGGTGTGACACTCGCTTATTAGGGGGAAAAAAAGAATGTGACTCTGAATAATGATCTCATAATATAGAATGCAGATGAATTAAAAATTTAATTTCTATAAAATAAAACCTGGACTGAATTATAAAAAAACAAAAAGACATAAATATCTAATTTCAAGACACAGCATATTTTAAAGATAAATTCAAGTATTAGTAATATGTTAACTTTAAATATAGGTAATAGAACGGCCAATAAAAATAAAATGACTGTCCCAGTAACTTTCTAAAAGGACTTATGTAGCCAAATTGTCACGAGGGAAAGGTAAAAATCCAATAAATGTAATGCAAAATAGAAAAATTATTAGATATTGAAGAAAATCAAATTAATACCAAAGTGAAAAAAAAGTTTTTAAATGTCAATTTAGCATTAATTTAAAATTGTAAACCCTCCATTTACCAAACAAAAGACACACAGTCCCTTCCTATATTTTAATGAAAGGAGTGTAAATTGGACCCGCCTTTCAGGAAAGCACATGAGGAGAATATATCAACTACAGGCATGCTCATAGCTCTCGACCTTGAAATTCTACATCTAGAAATTCACTCTAATGAAACCTAGTCAGGGATGTTTACCAGGCTGCATGTACAATGAAATCTATCATATTTCATTTACAGGAAATAAAGGAACAACCAGCACTAAAGGACTGGTTAAACAAATATTAATATTGCAACGGCATGGATTGTTGTCTTATACTAATGGAAATCTTGCTTTTGTGACTATTAATAATATAAAGAAATGTTTATGATATAATTTTTTAAGAACAGATACATTTTGAAAACATTTAAAAATAACAATGCCTTTTTCTTTTCTTTCTTTCTTTCTTTTTTATTTTTTTTAGTTTTGCTATAGGACACATACACTACCCAGAAAAAGAGAGAAAGTGAGAAATTCCCTACCATGGGGTATGGCCGCACTACAATCCCTTCTCCTCCACTCTTCTCTTGGGATTTTGGGCACACACATGTACCTGGCATAACTCTCTAAGTGCTCAGTCTAGGAATTGAACCGTGAAGCTGACCATGTGAGATCCAGAATCTTAATCGCCATGCCACATTCCAGCCCAACAATGCCTATTTTTTAGTGAATACTAGAAATGGATTTGTAAATACTTTTTGTTGATTTCATACACATGTTAAGGTCTTAAATAATTGCCCATAATTAGATTCTCAAATTCCACTCTCATGCACAAGAAACGGTAAGAAAATCTCATAAAGTGTTCTTTTTCTTAAAAAAAAAAACAGTTATTTTATTTATTCTAATTAGACCAGAGAGGGACAGAGTGAGAGAGAGGGAGGGAAAGTGAGAGAGCAAGTCCCCAGGTCCAAGACTTGAACCGCAGTCAGCCATGTGGGAGTCCAGCACCTTTAACCACCATGCCACCTGCCAGCCCCATAAAGTGTTCTTAATAAAGATTTATTCATGCACTCTGGGGTGTTAAGCCTTTATAACACACCCTACCATAACCGCGGGTGAATTCTATAAAGCCCCAAAATAACACCACCAAATTTCCATTCTTACCATGATTGTTAGCTAATTGAAACTATCACCATCTTTTTCTTGAGTAATTAACAGGAGTTACTGCTCTGTAATAAAATGCTGAGTAGCTGACCTGCAGCAATGATAAAGTCAGGAAGTGATGTATCAGAAAGTAGCAAAATGTGAGCTGGCTCCCCGCTGGGGGTTAAGGGAGTCAGACTCCGCATGGCTGACCTCACGGTTCGAATTCTGGTCCTGGCAGCTTGAAAAACACCGTGGGTATGTCTGCATGCGAGCGTGTGCCCCAAATTCTGACGGGATGGAGAGATGGAAGAGGAGAGATTGCAGCATGACCTTGCCCCACCAAGGGGTGCTTTCTCCCTCTCTCCCCGTCTCTGTCTCTGGGGAGCATAGGAGCCCTCTGGCAAATAGAAAAAGTTGGCAATAGAGTGCTAGGTGGCACTGACAACAGTAAGAAGACGTCTTCATTTGCAAAAGTAACACTCTATCTGAAACCATGACAACCTAAGTACCTTGCATAGTTTCTTTGCTTGATGTTTCTGAACTTGCATGATTATAACAAAACAGCAAATTGACTACGTCCTCATCCTCCCTATCTGGGAATAAACCGGCTGGCTGAATTTTTGAGACTTTCTTCTTCTTTCACTCCCTTTGCTTTTTTATTGAATATATGTTAGTATTCATGGAAGTTCATGGGCTGGCAGCTTTAAGGCCAATAGCTCCCCATGAACACAGAGGCCTTGATTAGTAATCGACAGCCTATACTCTGCCTTGGAGAAGGGTGGCCCTGTGCGTGCACTGAGCCCACCTGCACACTGTCTTCACCAGGGAAATGTTGAGGTAGATGACGGTTAGTGGTACAGAGAGCATCCATCCGACAAAACCTAAGAGAGTAACTGAAACTTTGTTTACCATGTGCACACATAACCTTGGGACTATAAACTAAAACGAAGGCAGGAACTCCATCATCCGGGTCATATTGTAATGGCAGATACTTTGTGCCACGTCATCTTTTTCATCTTGAAAATTCATTTTTGTATTCATAGAGAAAAAGCAAGTTTAGTGAAAGAAAAACAGAACAATGAATGTTTTATTATTCTTAGTACATCAACAATTGGACTTCTGCATCTTCTCTTTCCAGGTTTGCAATTCATAGAGATATCATTTTAACTTAAAAGTGGGACCAGAAGATAGTGCAGCGGGGTTACATCTCTGGACTCCCACATGGCTGACCATAGTTCGAGTCCTAGATCCGGTGGTTTGAAACTCATGCTGGGAGCGTGCGTGTGCCCAAGATCCCAGGAGGAGAATGGAGGAGAAGGGATTTTGGGTGTGACTATCTCCCCAAGGAGGTCATTTTTCACTTTCCCTCTCACTGTTTCTGTCTTTCTTTCCTTCCAGTAAGTGCATATGCCTTAAAGAAAAAACCTCTACAAAATAAAAATTACAAAAATACTTAAAAGTAATGGAAAAAATATTGGTCATCGAGCAATTAGAATCAAAGAACACCATAATCCATCTGAAAAGATTCTGACCATAAACAGCAAATATATCACACCACAAAGTCCTCACAGCAACTTAGGACTTTTTTTCCCATACATCTTCATTTTTCACTCATTCACTTTGGTCAACAGCTTCTTCTATACCCACACCTATCCACTATTTCTCCAAATGCCAACTGATTAAAATTCTTAAGGCACCAGGGTGTGGTAGTTAAGTCCCACATGGCCAACCATCATTCCAGTCCTGGATCCAGCATCTTGAAATTCATGCCAGGCATGTGGGTGTGCCTGTTCAAAATCCCAAGAGGAAAATGGAAAAGAAGGGATTGTGGCATTGGCCATTCCCCCAGGAGGTGGTTTCTTACTTTCTCTCTGCTATGTCTCTCTCTGTGTCTCTGGCAAATACATGTACTCTACAGCAAAAATCTCTCTCTATAAAAAAGGAAAAAGAAATTCGTAAGATATCAACAGGGGAGAGCTGGAAGAATACCCTAGGTTAGTGTACTGAAAAGGCCACAAAATGAAGCCAGCAAGACACAACTTTGCTAAATCAGATGTATTCGTTGTAAGTGACTAAACTTGTACAAAGTGTATCATCTCCTTGAGCATCTCTTTTCCTAGATAAAAAATGAAAATAAAATACTAAAGAGTGGCCTAGCAGGTGGTATGGTGGTTAAGGCACTGGACTCCCACATGGTCAACAGCAGTTTGAGTCCTGGACCCAGTGGCTTGCTTTCTCATTTTCCCTTTTTCTCATTTTCCCTTTCTCTTTCTCTAATCAAATTAAAAAAAAAAAAAAAAACAATAAATTGAATTAATCATTCTTAAAAACATTGAAGAGTTATTGAAAATAAGATAATAGTGGTAGAAAGCGTTGCCATTCCAATAGAGTGGTTTATAAATATTAAGAACACAATATGCAATCTACTCAAGGTCTTCTGTAGGCGAATCCCTATACTAATGAGTTAAGTCTTTATGTCTATTCAAATAGTGATTTTACATTTGAGCCCATCAGAACAAGCAGAAAGAGAGTAAAAAAAAACCCACTAGTAAAACAATTTTAGAGACAATGGTGTCCCTTCAGACCTTCAAACTACTACCTCAGAGACAACGGTGTCCCTTCAGACCTTCAAACTACTACCTCTCAAACCTATTCAAAGAATTCGTGTTGACTCTGACATCTTAATGAATATTCTTTAGGAAATTTTGTATTGTCATCATACAATGTATGACATTAGTTAGAAGGGGAACCTCCGGGGAGTAAATGATGAATACACGTGAAATAGGAAATGATTTCAATAGCTTCGGCTTCACTATTATGATCCATTTAGTAAAGACAACTCATTCCTCTATTAGCCTCATCTCAAACCCTGAACTCTAACTTCAGCCTGTCTTCTTCTCTGCCTCTTTCCAAAAAAAAACCCTGTCAGACAACCGTTTCCGAAGTCAGCATATAAACTGTTAGATACAGTTGACTAGCTTCGACTAGGACAGACAGGCAGCACAGGGTCTACTGCTATTAAAATACTTCTTGGGAAATGCTACATTTGTAAAAAATACATTTTTTACATTTGTAAAAAATACATTACCATCTATGTAGAATTTGTCTTGAGCATGTTGTCTTTAATACTAATATTTAATTTTGTTTGCTTTGCCTGAAAGTTCAGAAATTGAATACAATCAAATGATAAGGAAGGAGAAAAAATTCTTCATGATGACACTAAACTAATATCATGAAACCTAGGCCCTATTTTTCTTTATCAAATTATTCTTGCTAGTTATATTCACTTAAAAGCATTGAGCTCTCATTACACTGAAATTAACCACCCTTTCTTTTGGCTCTTTGAGGAATATTGAAAACAATTTGACAGCACAGTCATAAACCTTAAAAACCGTAATCCCTGGGCCAGCCAGTAGCCTGGTGGTTGAGGCCTGGATCTCCTCTCGCCTGGCCAACTACACAGTTCAGTCTTTGACTTACACCTAGAGAAACAGGCCAAGCGTGTGTGCAAGTGTGCCCAGAATCCCAAGAGGAGAATGGAAAAGAGGGATTGCAGCACAGCCATCCTCTCTGGGAGATGCTTTCCAATTCTCTCTCTCTCTTTCTCTCTCTCCCTAGCAAGCACATGGACCCTGTAGTTAATTTTTTAAAAAATCATAATCATTGCCAAGTGTCATACTTCTAAGCATCTATAAAAAGGAAATAATTGGACCAGCAGTTAGCATAAT
Organism: Tupaia belangeri chinensis; assembly: GCF_000334495.1. Taxonomy (NCBI): domain Eukaryota; kingdom Metazoa; phylum Chordata; class Mammalia; order Scandentia; family Tupaiidae; genus Tupaia; species Tupaia belangeri. Next base: position 1,172,277 of record NW_006204918.1, read on the forward strand.
GGCTATGTCGCTGGACTCCCATGTAGTCGACCGTGGTTCAAGTCCTGGACCCGGTGGCTTAAACTCACGCTGGGCACGTGTGCGTGCGTGCCCAAGATCCCAAGAGGAGACTGGAGGAGAAGGGGCCATCCCCCCTGGGGGGTGATTTCTCGCTTTCTGTCTCTCTGTCTCTCTCTGTCTTTCTGGAGAGCACACGTGCCCTATAGCAAAAACCTCTCTAAAAAAAAAAAAAAGGAAATAATCAACAATAAGGAAAGAATTTCTATGCCAAAATATTTATACAACAATTAAATGTAAACAGGAAATTATAAAACAAAAAGTATTATTACAGAGTTATTAATGTTTCTGAACATATTGAGAATAACATACATAACCAGCAATGGGTATATACTACTATAAATTCAGGGTTATTCATAGTAAGGAAAATTATAAAGCCACTAAAATGATTATAAATCTTTGTACAAAAGAATATGCAGGAATTATGTGGAAAAGTAATAATAAAAATGTTTATGTACACTGATTTCATCTGTGAGAAAAACATTCAGAGACAAAAGGTTGAAAGTAACACATCAAAATATCCATGTTTATTTCTTTTGTTAAAATAAATTATTCCTTCTGCGTTTCTTTGAACTCTTATGTTGCTATAGTATATATTCTCTTAATAACTGAGAATAATTTATAAAAAATAAAATAATATGGACATCAGTTAGCCAAAGAAGAATGGGCAACTGGAGGAAATTTTAAAATTTTATATGTATTTACAGATTAGATCTCAGAGGAAATTAAACGTTTAAAATAATACAGAAACTAGTCTTACCAAAAAAAGGTTTTGATTTATTGCTGAATTATTTTTTCTGTATACCTGCCGATCTGATCATAAAACACTGAAAGTCTTTGAAACTTCTATATCAAAAGTATGTTCCTACCTCCTAAATCACCCTGAAATTTGAAGAAAAGCCTGTTGGTGAGGTTTTAAAATGTCCCTATGTGCCACCTTTAGAACACTTGCTATGGAATCTGACATTGCTGTGAAATACCACTGCTGTGTCACCCAGCGAAGACATCCTGATGAGAGATCACTTGCAAGACGGCGAGTAGTTTCTCTAATAAGATGCTGCCTGAATATATCTTTGACACGACTAATAGCTGGGAAAGGAATTTTCTATTAAAAAAAAAAAAAAAAAAAAACAGCCAAGCTCGGGGGAGCCGTCAGTAGCAAACTGAATTACAGTGCTGGAAGCCACAAGGTGATTGACTGCAGGCTGATATTGCGAAGTTGGCCCAGAAACACATTAGGAATGTGTCCAAGATCCTGAGGAGCTAGAGGTCTGTGGGCTTGCATGACCATCCCCCATGGGGGGTGCTTTCTCCTCTCCCTCTCTCTCTGTCTCTCTCTAGCAAGCACATATTCCCTCCAAGAAAAAAGCAGAGCCAGCCAGTGACATAGTGGTTAAAGTAGCTGGATTCCACATGGTCAACTGTATGGTTCAAGTTCCAGACCCAGCAGTTTGAAAAACATGCCAGAAACATGTGCATGCATGCCCAAACCTTGAGAGGAGAATAAAAGAGAAGGGATTGCGGCATGGCCATCCCCCCCAGGGGAGATGTGCTGTCTCTATCTCCCTCTCTCTCTATCTCTCTGTTACTCTCTATCTCCTCTGTCTCTCTTTCCTCAGCAACTGCACCTGCCCAATAGCAAATTAAAAAAACATACAAACAGGCCCAGCAAGTGGCATATTGGTTGGGGTGCAGGACTACCATGTGGCCACCTGTGGTTAAGCTCAGGGGAGCCGTCAGTAGCAAACTGAATTACAGTGCTGGAAGCCACAAGGTGATTGACTGCAGGCTGATATTGCGAAGTTGGCCCAGAAACACATTAGGAATGTGTCCAAGATCCTGAGGAGCTAGAGGTCTGTGGGCTTGCAAGACCCTACCCAGATACTTTTCTCTCTCTCTCTCGTATGAATTTTTAAACACACACACACACACACACACACACACATGCACACAGGAAAGAGCCAGCCCCATGGCCTGGGGGTTAAGAGAAGTGCATCCACATGACCAGCTGTGTCGTTCGAACCCCAGACCCAGTGGCTTAGAAAACACATGGGCCCACGTGTGTGCATGCCCAAATCCTGACAGAACTAAGAAATGAAGACAGGGCTGTGGTGTGACCGTGCCCCCATTGCAGGGTGCTGTCTCTCTTTTGTCTCCCTCTCTCTGTTTCTTTATCTCTCTCTGGAAAGTGCAAGTGCCCTCTGGCAATTAAAAAAATCCCTACGCACTCAAAAACAAGACTTTTACAAGGAAAAAATGTATGGTTATGTTTAAAATTATTTTCTTTATGTCTCTCTGGAAAGTGCGTGTGCCCTCTGGCAACTAAAAAAAATCCCTACGCACTCAAAAACAAGACTTTTACAAGGAAAAAATGTATGGTTATGTTTAAAATTATAGATTATTTTAAAAGGAAGAAACATTACCATGAGTCTGTAAAGAATGCCCACCAGGAAACACAATTCTGAAAAGTAAACATAAGGTTTGATCATCATTGAGTGGAAACTAATCCAAGTAGAAGAGAAACATTTAGGAATAGAAAGAAAGTCCATAGCATCCCTATCAAACCTGTTTCAGGGACCAGCAGTTAGCATAATGGCTACATCACTGGACTCCCATGGAGTTGACCACGGTTCAAGTCCCAGACCTGGTGACTTAAACTCACACCAGGCGCGTGTGTGTGCATGCCCAATATCCTTAGAGGAGAATGGAGAAGGGATTGTGGCATGGTCATCCCCCCGGGGGGGTGATTTCTCACTTTATGTCTCTCTGTCTCTCTCTGTCTTTATGGCGAGCACACACACCCTATAGCAAAAACCTCTCCAAAAAGAAAAAAAAAAAAGTTTCACTCTGTATATACCCAGTAGAAAGGAAGTTACTCTTTAAACAAAGGCAGCAGGATCTGCACATTGATCTATACTGTCTCTCATGTAGGATAATAGAGATAACATTGTCTGAGAAACAGCATGTCGCTCTCAGGGGATAACATGTTAATACAGATGATGCGTGTGAGGCCACATATGACGTGAGGCACCAGTATACTATATAAATGATGTTTAGAGACAGCAAACAAATTAGTGTCGTTTTTAATATGAGATTTGATACATAGATAGATGGATGTTTCCCTTCCCCCAAATAAGCATAAATCACGTCCCATGAAGTGACGAGCTAGAACAACCCATGGAGCTACTGATAGCTCCAGGGATACCCAACAAGGACCTCATGAGAAGGAAGGAGAGAAAGCTTTTCCCCAGCGATATCCGGGAAAAGATTAAAAGAAAGGGTGGTTAATTTCTGTATAATGAGAGCTCGAGGATTTTAAGTGAACATAACTAGCCAGGCCAATCTGATGAAGAAAAAAATTGCCCCTAGATTTCCCAGTATGATTTTAGTGTCACCATGAAAGATTTCCTCCTCCGTCTCCACCATTTCCTTTCATTCGGTGGTTGCCAAGGTTAGTCTGATCTTGTCTCTGCTTCTTCCTGCCGACTGATTTCTTCTTCTCTTATGGGCCAGTTTCCCCGCAGAGGCAGCAGGAGCTCCGACCCCTTCTGGGTGTTCCACTGCCATGCTGCCTCCTCCTTAGTTCTCACGTGCTGATTTCTGGGAAGGGTTCTAATGGACCCAGTTTCTGTTACTGATTCACTCTGGATTCTTGGTGTATGACCAGGAAAGTCAGCTCATGCCCCATACTCCTGTTCCCTTGGATTGAAACACTGAAAGAGAAGGGTGTTTTTTGTTTTGTTTTTTTTTGTTTTTGGTTTTTGGGTTTTTTTTGAGAGGTTTTTGCTATAGGGCATGTGCACTCGCCAGAAAGACAGAGAGAGACAGAGAGACAGAAAGCGAGAAATCACCCCCCAGGGGGGATGGCCACACCACAATCCCTTCTTCTCCATTCTCTCTCAGGCCCTTGGGGACACATGCATACGCACCGGGCATGAGTTTAAGCCACCAGGTCCGGGAGTCAAACCACAGTCAGCTACATGGCTGACATAGCCAGCCATAGTTCAGCAACATAGCCATTACGCTAACTGCTGGTCCCAAGAGAAGATTTTTTTTTTCTTTCTTAGTTTATTTCCTTCATAAGCAAGACAGAGACAACACCTCTGATAGGGTCCTGATATCATGACCCACCTCCAGTCCCAGCTGGTTCCAGACTGTGGGTACACTCACACCCACCTCATCAAGAGAGGTCTCTGATGCAAACCCATAACCTCCCATCTGGGACAGCACGGTGAACTCCTACTGCTGCCGCAGAGTGACCAGCGCCCTGTGAGAGGAGCTTTCCTACCTGATCGTGTTTGGTCTTTCAGTGGATGGCACAGTCGAGCATAACCAGGGAACCAATCACGTGATATGGGACATGCAGCCACCAGCTTTTCTGCTTCAGAAATCCAAGGTTTTATGTTCCTCATTCTTTGCTAGTGCATCTACCTTTCCACAGTCCCAGGGCCACATTGCCCATGCCAATTGTTCAGCTCAACAAACACTAACGTAATACGTCAGTGGACATATGAACATTCTCCCATAATCCTCCTAGATAGAGGAAGAGAAACAAAATCATATAGGAGATCTGGAGTGCAGATACGTACATTCGAGCTGTCACCCTGAAACTTGCTATTTTTACTGCCCACACTCTGCACTGCTCTCTGGCCAGCACCCCAACACATATGTCTGAACCCTGAAGTTCATTTATAAAGAACTTTTTAATGTTATTTTTGTTCTTTTCTGTAGTTTTTTTGTTCTCAGAACGTTTTTGGGACAGGATGTATTTACCCCATACACAAAATTCTTCTCTCCTTTTTATATAGTAAACAGATTAACCCTATGATTAAAGCACAAAAACACCTGTACAAAGTTGCACTATTGTCTTTTTCACTATCACATGTCCTTTTAGATCCTCTACCCCTTAGACAGAAATCTGTGGAATCAGCATTTACCAGTCTTTCACACTATGGCACAAATAAAAGGGACAGTACTTGTATGGCACACTGGAGTGATCAGACAAGGACGCCAGCCACTCAAGACCTTAGGCCTAAGTGTTGGTGATATGGAGGAACCAGGAACTTGTGAGAAACCTTGAGCAACCCAAGGCTGATAACTGCCTGGACTTTCTGTTCCCCTGCGATGATCCTCCCCTCAACTGTTTCACTGTGGTTAAATTGCTGAGGAGGTTAAATTCCCCGCTTCTCTAGCAGCTCTGTATTAGGGCAGACACTGAGCTCCTACCCTGATAGGATACTCCAAGCATGCTGAAACTGCCCCTCCCTAATTCACCCATAAAAGACTGTGCTCAACTCTCAGCTGGCATCAGAGATTCAGAGTGTTAACTCCTCTGGGCCCACTGATGAAATAAAGAGTTCTCCTTTTTCTCCAGAGTACTGTGTAGTAGCTCCTCTGTGTCTGTTTTTCTGACACATTGGAGCAGCCAAACCTGAGGTCCCTATCTAATAGCACCTGTGTAATCACCTGCTGCAGGACATATGCATCACCTGGGATGTCATTAGAAACTAACCCTCAGACCCCACTCGAGATCTCGGGAATCAGAAACTGAGGATAGGGCTCAGGGACTTGCATTTAAATGAGCCCTCCAGCCGATTCTGACACAGGCTGCCATCTGTGAACCACTGTAGTATGGTAGACTAACTGGAAAATTGACAAAATTGCTGCTCTCAATCATTCCATAAGACAAGATCAGAAGTGTCAACACGTAAGGAAAAAGCAGAAGTAAAATATGTGGACAGGCAGAGCTATGGGACCACGGATGATGTGAGAATTCCTAGCACCCAGTAAAGGCATGCACAGAATCATGCTGCCACACAGAATGGACACCAGGCATGTGTCCTCCCCCAAAAATCGACCTTCCCTGAACACGCAGGGCAACTGTGTCCTATTTTTCTATGATTCTCAGCATATACCTTCTAGAACTGGTCTGTATTGTACAGGTCCTGTGGACTAACTGTTCCCCAAGGCAGTTTCATGAGAACTGAACAGCTAAGATAGCATAGATCTTCCAAAACCAAGTTTTCCTTTCTGGTGACTAGGAAGGTAGCCACAGGCCCCAAACACTAGATTCTCCATAAGCAATTTTCATATACTTAATTCAAAATACTAATAATTCACAGGAGGAGTTATAGTAATATCGAGAATTCACAAAACCTTACCCTAACCTTTGTAATAGGGTAATCTGCTGAGAATGAAAGACCATATAAACTCAAAGTAACCCATAGCCCACTGCTTCTGCAAATGAGTGAACAGCTGAGACTATTCCTTGGAGACACTATACGTATACATTGATTAATATCTTGCCTAATTCTAAATTTATTCCCAGAAAATAGACATAATCAATGGATTTTATTTAAACTTACCCTTCTGAACACTTTCTTGTTTCCACAACTGCACACAAACTTGCCATTTGAGGGACCAGCAGTTAGTGTAATGGCTATGTCACTGGACTCCCATGTAGTCAACCGTGGTTCAAGTCCCAGACCCGGTGGCTTAAAATTCATGCTGGGTGCATGTGCGTGCATGCCCAAGATCCCAAGAGGAGAATGGAGGAGAAGGGATTGTGGCATGGCCATCCCCCCTGGAGGTGATTTCTTGCTTTCTGTCTCTTTGTCTCTCGCTGTCTGTCTGGAGAGCGCATGTGCCCTATTGCAAAAACCGCTAAAACAAACAAAAAATAACATGCTATTTGAGGTATATGGGCCCATTTCTAAGCTCTGAAATATTTGATTGATAAGTAAAATTATATTTGATTTCAAAAGCACCAAAGGAAATAAAATCAGCATTTTCACAGATGGTTTCTCTCTATGTCATTTGAGAAATATGATTCTTAAGAGCCTGTACCCATCCCAATAGCCTTTTCACTCTAAAGAACCAGATCACAAAAATAAGGCAGATCCCAAATTGGCTGTAAATCTCAGTAAACATTAAGCCTCTCAGGGGTGTTGTTGCAGGATTTTCTCTATTCATATTACATTTTTTACAATTAAACTTATTTTGATTTTTTTTATAGATTCATGTGCATTTGTAGAAAATAATGCAGAAAGATCACATGCACCCTTTACTCAGTCATTCCAATAAAAATACCCTGCAACACGATAGTACAGCATAACAACCAGGAAATTGACAGCGATACCATTGAGATACAGAACACGCATCACCACAGGGTTTCCACATGCTGTTCTTCCACAGCAACCTCTCCCCCATCTGCTGAGTCATTGGCCTGTTCTCCATGTCTACAGCTTTGTCATTTCAAGGATGTCATGTAACTGGAATCATCACAATGCAACTGTTGGGACTGTGTTTTCTAAGTCAGCATAATTCTCAAGATTCATTCCAGTCTGTCCCGACCCGGGGGGGACAGCCGAACAGGTTTCCTGAGTGAAGGAGTGAGAGCCGGGACAAGCGGCGTAGTGTTACAACACGGAGACGACAGTGTCGTCCGTTTATTGTGGGCAGCACGGTACAGCACAGAGACGACGCAGTGTCACAGCTCTTAAGGGTCACGTCGTCTACTGTGAGCAGCACGGAGACGACGTGGTGTCACAGCTCTTCAGGGTCGTCCGGAGACGATGTAGTGTTACAGCTCTTCAGGGTCTCCCAGGTCGTCTGGAGACGATGCAGTGTCAGCTCTTCAGGATCTTCAGGGTCGTCTGGAGACTGCGCGGTGTTTCAGCTCTCCAGGTTCTTCAGTTGTCGTCTTCCTGGTCGTCGTCGTCGTCTGGCTACAGTGGGCACGCCATGGTGGCTATATACACTCTGGTGGGTTGTAAATGGTGGGCCATGATTGGTTGTAAATGGTGGACCGTGACTGGTTGTAAACGGTGGGCCCTGATTGGTTGTTAACGGTGGGTTATGATTGGTTGCTTTTGGACCAATCATGAGGTGCCAGATATGCAAATTTGAGGGATTCTAGTGGCCAATCAGAGCAAGGTTTCGAAGGTCAGGTTTTTGGAAGGGAACCAATCATGGTAATTGTTTGCTCTCTGAGAAACCTCGGCAGACTCGCTGGTGCGCAGCTTCCCACACCAGTCCTTGCTTATATCAATATCTTGTTTCTTTTTACTACTAAGTACTGTTCCATGGCATGGGTGCACCAGTATACCCAGGGAAGATATCTGGGTTGTTTCCACTTTGTGCACATCACACTGAAAGTTGCTACAAATACGCACATAGAGGGGTGGGTGTGTGTGTGTGTGTGTGTGTGTGTGTTTGTTTGTTTTGCTATAGGGCACGTGCACTCCTCAGAAAGACAGAGAGACAGAAAGTGAGAAATCACCCCCCAGGGGGATTGCCACAGCACAATCCCTTCTCCTCCATTCTCCTCTCGGGATCTTGGGCATGCACACACACACGCCTGGTGTGAGTTTAAGTCACAGGGCCCGGGACTCAAACTGCAGTCAATTACATGGGAGTCCAGCAACATAGCCATTACACCAACTGCTGATACCCAACACATAGGGAGTTTTATGTGAATACATTTTAATTTCTCTGAGATAAATGCCCAAGTGTGTGACAGCTGGGTCATAGGGTACTTGCATGTTTAGTTTTCCATTGTTACAAATTTTTAGTTCTGGCTTTCTTCCTTGAGCAAGGGAGACAGAAAGAGAGACAGAAAGACAAGCACCTCCAACAGAATATCCTTGCCACAGTCCACCCCAGCTTCAGCCAGCCTGTGTGTGCAGGGAGGTCTCTGGACAAGAAATCAGCCCCTTGCCATGAGGGTTAGCCTCACAGAATGTTGTATGGCTGTCACATCACCCCTCTGCCCTGCATAATTAGTTTTATAAGATACTACCAAACTGTTTTCCAAGGTGTACTAGTCTACATTCCCACCAGTCATGTATGAATGATCCAGTATCCATTCTGTATCAGGTGTTATCTATATATTATTTTGTTTTAGTAATCCAGATAAACGTTCAACAAGGAGGGGCGTCTCACTGTTATCCCAGCCTACATTTCCCTAATGACATTGGGTATCTATTTTCTTACTTGTCATCTGCATGGTCTCTTCCATGAAATATCTCCTTATGGTTTTTGCCCAATTTCTGAACTGGGTTTTATTTTTGTTTTTGATTGTTTGCTATTTAGTTTTTAGAGCTCTTTATGTATTTTAACTACTACACTTCTGTCTAATGCATGGTTTGAATACTTTCTCCCAGTTCACAACTTGACTTTTCATTCATTAAATAGTCTCTTTCTTGGGGCCAGCAAGTGGTGTTGTGGAAGAGGTGCTAAACTCCCACATGGTCAACCACAGTTCATCCCAGTCCTGGTAGCTTCCTTTCTCACTTTCCCTTTCTCTCTCTCTCTGTCTGTCTCTCTGTCTCTTTCTGGTATGTGCACAGACCCTGTAGCAAATTTTAGAATAATAATGATAAATAAAAAGTTAAATAATTCTTTAAAAATTTTTAAAGATAAAAATAAAAGAATAGTATCATTTACAAAATGAAAGCTTTAAAAAATTTTTAAGTGGGATTTTTGCTATAGGGTACATGCGCTCACTGGAGAGACAGACAGAGATGGAGAGACAGGAAGTGAGAAATCACCCCCAGGGGGTATGGCCATACCGCAATCCTTCTCCTCTCAGTATTTTAGGCACATATGTGAGTTTCAAGTCTCTGAATCTGGGACTTGAACTATGGTCGGCCATGTGGGAATCCAATGACATAATCATTATACCAACTGCTGGTCCTGAAAGTTTTTCATTTTGATTAGGTTTATCAGTTTTTTTCTTCCCATGAGTCATGTGTTTGGTGTCAAGTCAAAGAACTCTTTCACTGCACCCAGTCTTTTTCCTCAACGTTTTATCATTTCAGTCCACAATTTATGTTGAGTTAATATTGATACTTAGTGTGAGGTTGAGGTTGAGGTTCATTTATTTTCCATGGGTGTCCAATTACTCTAGTACTATTTGTTACAAAGGCTTTCCTTCCTTCCCTGAATTGCTTTTGTACCTTTGTAAAAAATCAATTGTGCATATTTGTATGGATTTACCCATTCTGTTCCATTGCTCTGTAGCTCAGTGCCAATACCATAATGTCATCACTACTGTATCTACAGTGTAGGGCTTACCATCAGGTACAAGGAGTCTTAGAGTTTTCTTCCTTTGCAAGATGCAATTTTCATTTTCCAGAATAATTTTTATTTATTCCATGGCCTTTTTTCTTTCCATGTAAATTTTAGAATAAGCTAGCTCATGTCTACAAAAAGCTTTACTGGGATTTTGACTTGTAAAATTTTTCAACCATATTTGGAAAAATAAACCATAATCTCTCCAAGAGTGAAAAAAAAAATAAAGTAGAAGACAATGTTTCTAAAAATGGAAATGCACTTTCTGCTATATCTGGGTACCTAGTATTTTAATTGTGCCGAAGTAGCGTTTCTTACCTGACTCCCCAAATTTAAGTTCAATAGCAGAGGTGAGAAAACTTGAGTTCATGCAACTTCTTTGCTTTTCTTTTTATTTTAGCCACCAGGTCTGGGATTTGAACCATGGTTGACTATGTGGGAGTCCAGCAACATAACCATTACACTCTCTGCTGGTCCTAATGCAGCTTCTTTTCAATAAGTTCTGTGAGCTAGGAATAGATTTTATATTTTGGGCCAGCTGACGGTGTGGTGGTTATGGTGACTGGATCTCATATGACAGACTGCACAGTTCACGTCCCAAACCCTGCAGCTTGAAAACACTCCAGGTGCACATGCATACCTGCACAAAATTCCAAGAGGAGAATCAATGAGAAGAAATTGTGACGTGGCCATTCCTCCTGGGGGGCGCTATCTCACTTTCTCTCTCCCTCTCTCTTTCCCCACCCCCCTCATCTCTCTGACAAACACACATGTCCTATCAAAAAAAAAAAAAATTCTAATGAAAAAAAGCATACATTAAAGAACAGTTTTTACATTTTTAAGGACTATAAGAACAACGACTATGTAGGCCACAAAGTTTAAATGTGTCGCTATAGAAAAACTTTCTTCTACAGTACTGTACATTTGCATTATGGGGAATGAAAGGAAACAAACTGTTGGAATCCAAAACAACATGAAAATTCCTCAGTAATAACTAAACTACCAACACATAAGTTCCCCTTCAGCCTAGTTAAAATAACCAAACAAATGACTCTAGAACCATTAAAATTATGTTAACTGACACTTTAAATTTGTCACTTAATATAGTTTTATCAACTGAAAAGCACATTCACATTATTAGAGCAAAACAGTTTTATGAAGGCAGAATATTTTTAAGAAAAGGGATTTTAAGCCCCACTTTGCCACAAACTAACCACGTTCTTAGCCAAAAGGTATCTTACTTAGAGGTTCTTTTGCTATCGAGCACATGCGCTCGCCAGAAAGATGGAGAGACAGAAAGAGAGAAATCACCCCCCAGGAGGGATGGCCATGCCGCAATCCCTTCTCCTCCATTCTCCTCTCAGGATCTTGGGCATGCATGCACACACACCCGGTGTGAGTTTAAGCCACCGGATCCAGGACTCAAACCTCGGTCAAGTCCATGGGAGTCCAGCAACACACCATTACACCAACTGCTGGTCCCAGCCAGAAGGTATCTTAATCCAGTTTAAAATGAGGTTAAAAGGAGTATCTATGGCACAGCCATTATAGTGATGATTAAATGTGCCAATACATGTAAAGCTACCACAGTGGTTGAAATAGTATCCCGTGTGATAGATGTTTACGCTAATAATGTTATTATTTATATACCATAGTGCACATTGGTCACACAAGCCAAAGTCACCTTATTCATATCACCAAAATGTGAATGAGTTGTTTCTTTTCAAAATAATTTTTATTTATAAGACTTAAACAAAAGACTATGATATAGATATCATTTTCATTCAAAATATATGGATTCATAGACTATCATGCTCCTAGGCGCTGTGAAGAGATGCTCTGGGAGAAAACTGTGGGTACTGGGCCAGCAGGTGGTTGGACTCCACACAGCCAACTTTGTAGCTTAAGTCTCCAACCTGGTAGGTTGAGAATCATGTCAGACACACGTGCACGCATGCCCCAAATCCTGAGGAGAGTGGAGGGACGGGGAGGAGGTGTGTCCGCATCCCCTGGTGGGTGCTGTGCCACTTTCCCTCTCTCTCCCTCTGTCTCTCTCCAGTGAACGCACACACCCTGTAGCAAAATTTTAAAAATAAGTAAATAAAAAGCTATAGGACTTTATAAAGGGCATCCTTGAAATCAGTGCAATGATATACTCGCACATATTATTCAATGTAAGTGACATTTTTGTTCAATCTAATTGCCAACAGGTAAGTTACAATGTAGTTAAGTATATCCATATCAACATAATGGATTTTTGTTACCTATAACTCAGAAATTATGAAAATAGAAGCAGAAAACCAAAGTAAATTGCTCAGTGGATATGGAACTAGCAAAAGGTTAGGCTTGCCTTTGTAACGTGAAACATTACCTCAAGCTCTGTGCTGTAAAGCTAGATCTAATTCTGGAACAAAGTTTTTATACACACATTTTATATAATAATAGTGAAGTGGGCATAAAATGAACGCCTTATTTGTCATCAAATTATTTACATTGCATTCATATAGAAAAACAAATGCATGGCTACTGGAGGCGAAGTTATACCAAGCTGATAAATCAGGGTAGAAAGGCAAATTAAATTTTTCAGTGCAGGTTTAATTCTCAAGGGTTACCCCACTGCAGGCTAAAACATAGTTAAGCACAGGAATAAACTTTTCCTTTTGTACTCTTTTTTTTTTTTTTTTTTAGTATAGTAGGTTGCTTTTCTTTTTTAAAGAATTATTTTATTTAAATTTATTTATTTATTTATTTATTCTAATTTGACCAGAGGGGGACAAAGTGAGTGAGAGAGAGAGGAAGGGGAAAAGTGAGAAAGCAAGCCACCAGGTCCCGGACTCAAAACACGGGCAGCCATATGGGAGTCCGGTGCCCTTACCCACCACGCCACCTGCCGGCCCCAGTAGGTTGCTTTTCAAACTCATAGCTGATAACTATTTCTTTTTTTAAAAGAATTATTTTATTCAACTTTATTTATTTATTTGTTTGTTTTAATTTGACAAGGGAGGGACAGAGCAAGAGAGAGAGAGAAAGTGAGAAGGTAAGCCACCAACTCTAGGACTTGAACCGTGACCTTAACCACCACGTCACTTGTCAGCTCACTGATAACATTTTTAAGGCTTGGGCCATTGTTTTAAAAAGCTGAAATGTCATGTCCGTTTTATGTGCAGGGGACTTCCCCTCTCCCGTCTCCCTTCTGAACCTGTTTCTGCTATTCAGTCTTCTGTTATGATCAATGTCTTTTATGGCAAATAGCTTTAACAAAATAATGAAAAACCTTTTATCGTTCCTAAAGTATAGGGACTATAAGCATATACTGGTAAAAAGAACATTTCAAGTGAATTTCTGTGAAATTCCCTCAAGAGATGAACTATTTATAAACCAATAAATAAAAAGCTATACAAGGTTATGGGTCTATGAAATTCCTTCCATCTCAGATAAGGGGACACATAAGGAAACACAAGCAGTATTTAAAGTGCCTTAGGAAGTATTATTTTCTATTAATGATATCTTCCTTACCACTTAAATCTTTAAATTGTATCATGTCTTTTTTGGTCAGAAGGCATAAGATTGCTGACATTAGCATACAGTCGGAAGTCAACCAGATGGAGAGGGTGTTTAGAGCTTGCATGTATTAAGCAGTAATACTCCACCTGAGATATGCTCTGCCTTTATGCTGCAGAAACACTTCATTAAAGTTTAACAGAAATCCTAATTTTTCTGTGTAATACCTCTCCTCTGTTAAATACCTCCTAACCTACGGAATCTCTAGACAAAGGTCACTCGATCTGGCTTTTGCTTAATTACGACCTATATAATCCTATACCAGAAACATACCATCTACTTTGAAGATCTCAAAGAGAATAACGCTTTCAGAAAGACTAACAAAAAGTTTCCTAATTTAAGATGCATCTCATTTTACCTTGCTTTAAAAATATAATCTCGAGATTCTAAACATGTGAAATGATTTTTTTTTTCATAGTGAAGTAATTAAATGTCTTCATTAGACCTGGAATCATTATTGAGTTGAATTTCCATAGTTTCTCAGACATTTAATGATCAAACTTTGCTTGACCTTAAAGGAATTAATGATGGCCATATCTGAGTTAAACAACCTTTAACAGTGTCTTTTTATTTGTAGAAGCAACCTCTTAAGCCCTGAATCTTTTGAAGATCTTTTTTTCTGTTACCAAATTGGAGGTAAAATAACCAATGTAGCTATTTGCTTGTTGAAATATCTGTATTTACTTAGCGTCATAAGTGCAGAGAAGCAGAACAGAAAGTAATTGCAGGCCCGTATTTACATCTGATTGTGTTAAGACAAAGCATGTGGTGGAAGCAAGGGCTAACTTCATAGTTTATTTTAAACAAGTTATCACACAGACAGCTGCCATTCTGGTTAAGATAAGGAAGCCACACATCAAATGTAAATTACTTTTCACCTCATTGATCAGAGTCACAAAGAAGTGCTTAGAAGTAAACAAAACCACCAAAATGTTTAACTCTCTATTCGGTAAACTCTGGTTCGGTTCTCCGTGACTGTTCAAGAGGAGGAAAGAATTAAAAACAGGGGCAATGTGCTCTTCCGTTCTAGACGAACAACTTTTTAAAATAATTATTTAATTTTATTTATTATTATTTTCCAATTTGCTACAGGGCATGAGCATTCACCAGAGAGAGGCAGAGACAGAGACAGAGAGAGAGAGGAAAAGAGTGAAACCAAGTCTCCAGGTCCAGGACTCAAACCATGGTCAGCCACAGGGAGTCCAGCACCATAACAAGTAACTTTTAAAAAGTAGGGACCAGCAGTTAGCGTAATGGCTATGTCGCTGGACTCCCACGTAGTCGACCGCGGTTTGCATCCCGGACTCGATGGCTTAAAACTCACGCCAGGCACGTGTGCGTGCGTGCCCAAGATTCTGAGAAGAGAATGGAGGAGAAGGGATTGCGGCGTGACCATCTCCCCTGGGGGGTGGTTTCTCACTTTCTGTCTCTCTGTCTCTCTCTGTCTGGTGATCACATGTACCCTATAGCAAAAACATCTGCAAAAAAAAAAAAAAAAACAAGGAAAAAAAAAAGTTAATTCAGGGCCCGCAGATGGCATAGAGGTTATGGCACTGGATCTCACATGTCCAGCAAGCTGTATTTCAAGGCCCAGACTCAGCAGTTTAAAAACATGCCAAGTTCATGTGTGTGTATGCCCCACATCCTGAAGAGACTGGAGAGGAAGGGATTGCAGCAAGGCCATCCCCCCAGCAGGTGATTTCTCACTTTCTCTCTCTCTCTCTCTCTCTCTCTCTCTCTCTCTTTCTCTCTCTCTTTCTTTCTTTGGCAAACACATGTGCCCTATAGCAAAAATAAAAAATAAAATAAAAAATAATTCTACTAAATTGCCAAATATTTATTAAGTTCCTACCATGGGGAAGATACAGTAAGGTATATGTAGAATTAACAATTCTGATTTTTCCATCTTAAAAAGTCCCTGCCAAATGGTATACTAACATTACTTCAAGTTTTATAGGTCTATCTATAAAATTAAGCTGATGGACTAAAACAGAAAAACGATCCACAATTCCTACATAAGGAGTAGACTATCTGCATTTTCAAACACACACATAACTAGACGAAGTTTTCTTGAAGATAAAATTAAATCCCACAATCATATATCTTTGTTTAATGATCATGCATTTCAAAATCATCTAGCCCAATCCCTCTTTTGCTAAAGTTGATTCTGGGTTTTTAAGTTATATTTGTTCTGTGGATTTGTCTTTCTGCTTCGTTTTTTATCCCCAGAACGAGAAGGAGGTAACCCTCAGCAGGGCGTGGTCATGGTGTTCTTCTTTTCCCTCCATTGCTCCATCCCGTCAGGACTCAGGAGGTGGAGAAGGTGGGGAGTACCAGCCATGTGGGGTCCAGCTCCCTAACCGCAGTGCTGAACTACTGTGCCGCAGGGTTGGCCCTGGGTTTTTACTTTTAATGGTTTTTTGGTCTGTCTTTTTCATTCTTTCTTCTCCTTTTCTCTTTCTCTCTTTCTTTTTTTTTCATTTTTTCTATTTATTGTGTGTGTGTGAGAGAGTGATAACACCTTCCAGTTGCACACACCAACGCCTTCAGCCCCGATCATGCACAAGCACATGGCTGCAGTTCTCAGGGAGTTCTCCAGACATGAATAAGAACCTTCCCATGTGGGACTGCCTTTTACCACTGTGCCACCTTCTGTCCCTGGAATGGTCCTTCTGAACATGTCATCCACCTAGACAAAAACAGCTGGAGGTTTCCACAGCCTCTCTCCTCTACCTGATATTCAGTTATCTATTAGAACAGCTCACAGAGCTCATGGCATCAGCTTACTTACTCTATCACTGGTTTATTATAAAAAGTCATTTTCAGAGAGAGGAGATACACAGGGCAGAGTGTGGGAGACGGAATTTTCATGATCTTTCCAGGGGCTCTAGCCTCCAGGCACCTTCACATGTCCAGTAACCAGAGGCTCATCAAACCTTGTCCTTTTGGAGTTCTATGAAGGTTCCCTAACATAGACCTGCCTGATTAAACCATTGGCCATTAGTGATTGCCCAACCTCCATCCCCTTTGCCTGTGGAAGTCAGAGGACTGGCTGAAAATTGAACACTTTAATCATGTATTTGGTTCCATCAGCAGCCAACTCCCCATCCTTAGAGGCTTTCCAAAAGCATCTCATTTACATAAACTCAGATGTGGTTCAAAGGGACTTGTGAAACAAAAGGTATTCCCTTCATCTTTATCATTCTTATCATTTAGAGAATGCCAAGGAAGGCCTTTAGAAGCTCTGTCCAGGAACTAGGAGAAGAGATCAAAATCCATATTTTGTATTATATCACAATCTCACAATTGCCAATTCTGCATAATGAAGTAACACATATCAGTAAAATACACACTTACGAATTTCTTATAGACTGTAGGAACATGGAAAGCCAAGCTGTATATACAATGCCAATGGTAACATGGACTGCAATAGCAACCATAAACCGGCTCTTAGGAAATACTTCTTTCATGGTCTGGAGACAGGAAGGCTAAAATGGGGGCCAGCCTTGTTGGTTTCCCGTGAAGACCCTCTTCTTGGTCTGCACCTGGCTGCCTCCTCATAGTGTCCTCCTACCGTGCAGAGTGAAAAACAAGGGAGAGACAGCACACAGCCACTAGTCCCACTCATGAGGGTGTGGCCTCTTGACATTTATTTGTTTATCTATTTATTTTGGAAAAGTTTTTGTTATAAGGCCCACAGGCTTGCCAGAAAGACAGAGAGAGACAGAGAGACAGAAAACAAGAAATTACTCCCCGGGGGGATGGCCCTGCCACAATCCCTTCTCCTCCATTCTCCTCTAGGAATCTTGGGCATGCACGCACATGTGCCCAGCGTGAGTTTAAGCCACCGGGCCCAGGACTCGAACAGCCGTTACCTACATGGGAGTCCAACGACTTAGCCATTATGCCAACTGCTGGTCCCTTCATGACTTAATTTCCCTCGTTACACTTCGTTGGCCTGAGAAAAGGCCTCTGCACTCCCGGTTGAGTTCCATAAGTAAACCACGACCTCACTCAGAAGTCCGCTGCCTTCGTAAGCAGCGAAGTGACGGCCAATCACAGCAGGTGCACTTCAGTCAGTCACCGATGGCCCCACTCAGTCTGTGTCCACTCAGACCGACATCAAGCTACAACCAATCCTGTTATTTCTCACCTCACTCTCTCACTTCTGCTGTTGGACATCACTCTGTGTTTATTGCACGTAAATGTCACCCCACCACATGGCTACCTGGAGTTCTTGGAAGCCACTCTGGGGTTTTCTGAGTGAAATCATTTTCGCTCAATTCAACTCCGCTAAATTAAATTGAAGATTTTCTTTTAACACTCCCAAAGGTCCCATTTCCAAACAACAGCAGGTTTATATGTCAATGTATGAATGTTCAAGGACACAGACATCCAGTCCTTGGCAGGATGTTGTCCAAGGAAGTGACCATGCTCTGCAGAAACAGTCATTCACGTGGTTTGTTCTCTGCATGGCGTTCCATGACATTGCGCAGGAGGAAAACAGAAGTGCTCAGATGCAGCGGTTTCTTTTACCTAGCTCTGAGACCAGGAGTGCTGTCAATCGGCAAAAGGAGTCTTTTACATGGGCCCAGCCCACGGGGTCGGGGCGTCGGTCAAGGGGGGCGCCCAACCCGGGGTCGGGGGGGGGGGGGGGGGGGTGGACACCTGGAAATGGAGGCTTAGAAGATATTGGTGAGTTTGGAATTCTCAAGTTAGTAACTGGTCAAAAATTCTTAAAGAGCAAAAATACAAAGAAAATCAGCTATGGAATGTCTGTGCGTCACTTTAACAGAGATAGAAGGCTTTTTTTTTTTTAACCATGTGTTGTAAAAATACTAAGCCAGGACAGCGTGCAGGAAACATCCCACCCTCAATGACCGGAGTGGTCTGTTAATGCGGTAACGGCGGCTCGCCCAGGCCCCTGGGAAAGAATTTGGAATATGGAAAAGTATTTACACTTCTGTTCTCACAGTGATGCTTTCGTAGTGATTCAGTGAGAATCTATGTGCACGGGAAAGCATCTGGAAACATGGACACCGAAACAACACCAAGGCCTTGTTATTGGCAAGGGAAGTTGGGCTGCCGACTGCAAAATACTCTGTTCTTTGGGTCCAGATCTCCAAGGTTAGAGACCCGCCCTGAGACACAGACACAGGTAAAGTATAAGTAGAGATGTTTTTAGTAGAAAAACGAAGATCTTCAGCTCCACCCTAGAAAGGTGTGCAGGTGGGCAGCTGTCTGAGGACAACTGTCCTGGGCACAGGGTTAAGTGTTGCTTTTACTGTGGGATCGCGTTGTGGATGTTTAGGAAGGGAGGTCTGTCGTTGAAGCGCCTTCTTATTTGTGGGCTGTTAGCTGGGCCTGCGTACTCTTGTCAGGTAAGAGAATTTGATTGCCCGGTCACACTCGCCCAGTGTGGACCTTGACGGTATGAGCATGCGCATAGGGATGATTTTGCCCAATCAGTTCATAGCCCTGAGTGGGAAGAAGGGATCAAGCATCCCGATGAATTCCTGTGCATATGCGGAATGGCAGCAGGGAAGATAGAAACCTTCCCTAGGGTTTTTGAAGAAATCTTAGGTAATAAAAATAAAAATAATAAAAATGAGATAAGCTCCCCATTCCTGGTGCTGGGGAGAGTCTTGGAGAGAGTTTGATTGTACCCCCGATAAGCCATGATTAAATGACGCAGAGGTCCTTCCGCCATTACCTCAGGACTGCTCATATCCAGCTCTCTACTCTGACGGTTCTTCGGGAGGGCTAGGATAGACCCCACATTTCCCCGTCCCAGGCGAGGGTTCTGGCCACATGGCCTAGTGGCTAAGGAAGCTGGGCCCACATGGCCCATGCACAGTCCAAATCCTGAACTTGACTGCTTGACAAACACAGTGTGTCCATGTGCGTGCACACCCCCAATCCCGATAGGATGGGAAATCAAGGAAAAGGGATTGCAGTACAGACATGACCCAAGAGGTGCTGTTTTTCCCACTTCTCCTATCTTTCTGTCCATCTCTCTCTGCCAAACATATGTGTCCCCTTGCAAATTAAAACAAAGAGTAATTTCTTTCTTTTTCTTCCAACTTTCCATTTAAAGTGCAATTTAACATTAAAATAGAGTGCAACCTAAATAATATTGTGTATTTTGCCTTTTTAACTCATACTGTACCATTTCATTTTAATTTTGTGATTCTCTGGAGTCATGTCTCCAGCATAATATATACCTCAGTCCAGCCCAGTTGAGACCACCATACACATCGTCAACAGATAGTAAACCTTATCTGGAGATTTCGATTATATTAAATACTCACTTTATCATTTTAGGTAACTCAGAATTGTAAATAAATGGGACTTCCACTTCTGTGTATTCTAGTTATTCAACAGTATACACTTTGGCCTCTGTTTAAAGAATTCTGTTACTTGGAAATAATTGCTCCCACTACATATGTGCGATTTCTCTGATCACAGGGCTGAGGTTTTAGTGAGACCCCCATCTCATTTGCTTTCATAACACGGGCTTGAGTAAGGATGGGCTACAAAAGATGCCCGTTGTCAACATGCTGAATAATACATTTTGCTAAACGATATCGTATTTAAAATTCATGTGAGCCCCTCATGAGAGTAATATTACTCTTAGTCACTTACCATGTATTATTTCAGAGTAGCGGCGATCATTTATTGGGTTTCTGGAGAAGATGTCTGTAGATAAGGTAAATCCAGGAAGTAACAGCAATCGTTTAAATAATTCAGGCCAAATAATCATGTTTCCAGTTTCTTAGCGCCTGGCCAGCCCTTCTGTGAGCTATGTGGATATCTGAATGTGTCCTCCCCAAGGATACTGAAAACGACACGAGGGATCAGCAGATGGCGTAATGGTAATGTCACTGGACTCCCACGTAGGCACCTGTGGTTGGAGTCTTGGACCCGGCAACTTAAAATTCAAGCCTGGGTTTGTGCGTGGGTGCCCAAGATCCAGAGAGGAGAACGGAGGAGAAGGGATTGCAGCATGGCCATCCTCCCTGCAGGGTGATTTCTCACTTTCTGTCTCTCTGTCTCTGTTTCTCCAGTGAGCATACACACCCTGTAGCAAAAATCTCCCTCTTAAAAAAATTTACATGATAAGAGATTTCAACTGATATTTAACCCTAGTAATAATTTTATTGTAATTTTCTCTATGGTAGTAATAGCACACAAAGAGAAAAATTTATATGAATTGGAAGAATGAAAAGAAAAACACACAAAAATGACTCTGTTCTTCGTGGAACTTCCTGGGCAAATTTCATAGTTCTAAATAATTCCTACGTGGGAGCATTGACCCCTGTGAAAGCATGCCAGCATCCTAAAGATAGCCTGCAGTGTTCCTAACTATCTACAGAATTTGACCAGAAATCCTTAAATTAAGAGAGACAGATTGAGGGAACCAGCAGTTAGTGTAATGGCTATGTCGCTGGACTCCCAGGTAGTCGACCGCGGTTCGCGTCCTGGACTCTGTGGCTTAAAACTCACACCGGGTGCATGTGCGTGCGTGCCCAAGATCCCATGAGGTGAGGAGAGAGGAGGAGAAGGGATTGCGGTGTGACCATCCCCCCTGGGGGGTGATTTCTTGCTTTCTGTCTCTATGTCTTTCTCTGTCTGTCTGGCGAGTGCTTGCGCCCTATAGCGAAAAACCTCTCCAAAAAAAAAAAAAGAGAGAGAGAGAGATGGATTGATCAGGAGCACAGAGAGTAAGGAGAAAATGAGAAACTGTGTTACCAAAGGACGTGATCTCACACGCAAAACTGTGGGCTTCAGACATATACTCAAATGCAAATACTTCCTACGTGTGACTATAAAAACACTGCAAATTCTCAATATGCACTTTACTGCGGCCACTAAAGATTAGAAGGTAAAATTGTAGGTACTAGAGAGGGGACTTTGGGGTGGATAACGGGGTGGGAGAGAGCGGATCAGAGAAGAAACAAGCCTTTAACAGACACAAAATGAAAAGCTATCTGCCGATGGTGATGTGAGGTCTTCCACTTGACTAATACGCACTGTGTTCACCGCAAATGTGTGCAGTACTAAATGTACTCATAGAGAATAAAGTAAAAACACCACACATTTAAGAAAAATACACATTTAAATGTAAATATGAAGCATCCCTTCATCGAAATGTTTCCCGTCTCTGAACTATGTGAGGGATCTCTGCCAGAGGATGGACGAGGCGGAGGCCCCAGAGGAAGGTTTGCAGCATGGGCCTCATCGTAGTTCCTGAAGTACACGGAAGGCCCTCT
Source organism: Tupaia belangeri chinensis (assembly GCF_000334495.1). Lineage (NCBI taxonomy): Eukaryota > Metazoa > Chordata > Mammalia > Scandentia > Tupaiidae > Tupaia > Tupaia belangeri. The sequence goes on from NW_006204918.1 coordinate 1,194,242, forward strand.
GCCAATGGACAGGGGTTCCTCTCGGATTAGTTAGCGAGCCGCCTCCCGCCAAGGAGAGCAGCCATTCCGCACACGTCCTGACATTCCTGACAGCCCTCGTCGCTCTCCCAGTTTCCAGGGCAGTTCATTGCATATTCGCTCCAATTTTCCACCGTGCACGTTATTACCATACTGCTTCAAAGATTCAAGCACGTCCACAAATGAAGGGGAAGATTATTTTGGATTGACAGTGTTGCCGAAGGAAGGAAATCTGTAACTACCTGGGAAATATGTTGAAAAGTGATATAGTAGGGAAATTAAAAAGACAGGCTGCTGGAAGCAGATATGTGATTATTAGGATTAGAGTTAATGGGCAGGCAGGAAATGTAGAGAACATAATGATATCAGAAATGTATGAGCACTGGCTTGTTAGCACTTAATGAGGAAAATGGTTATATTCCCCCAAAGTCCTATCCTGCTCCTTTCAGCGACTCTAATTGATTGGCTGGGTTAGTTAATGAGGTACTGTGCACTAGTAATTTGAAGCAAAGACCTCTGTTCTTCTTTTATGATAGCACAGATTGATTGCAGAGTATTCACGGGGGGCCGGCAGCTGTTCCTGGACGTTTCGTACATCTCCTTGTATATCTCTGGTGCTGAGATATTGTTCTAGGCTTGGAAAATTGACATCGACTACTAGCTTTCATAGGGAACAGGGACTTCTTCAACATGCTCACTTTGTGAGACTAGCCTAGCTCTGTTTTCAGTCGAAAGAGAAAAACAGTTTTGTAAACCTACATTTAATAGAAATCACACACCCCATATTAAGTGTGACTAAGAAAATACAGAACACAGTGTCTAAGAAAACTAGGCAGAAGCTATCTTCCCCCTACACATTTATAAAACTACAAATTATCTATTTCTTAGGCGAAAGAAAACTAAAACTGGAATATGATTCTAAGCCTTGTCAAGACATGGTGGTTTGTTCAAAAGTAAGAACCAGTTGTTTATTATTAACTAGGAAAACCCCATGAAAATTTCCTAATAGTAAAGGAATCTACTGAATCCTTCTTTGCTGAATATTTTTCCACTTTTAATTCCTTGGGATTCAAATAAAATCTACATAGTTTCAGAAAGGCAATGTTGTAACAATTAAAGGGTCAGAAAACAGGCTCTGAATTCTAACCCCTGATTTGTGTTTTATATAATACTTGTCGCATAAGAAGAACGCAAGTGTAGTTTCTATTTTTAATCTATTATTAACATGAACTACAAAGTTGACAAACGAGTAAGGTGTAAAACTATTTGAACTGGACATACATATAATAAAGAGCATCCCTAATAAATAGATTCGGTATAATCATTATCCGGCCTTAATGGAAACAAGAAGCTTGCTTCAGCTAAAGCAAAGGGTATGAAGGACAATCATTCCCTTATTTAGGTATCTTCCAAATACTCAGATTGAACGGTTACCTTTCTAGAACTTCATCATGCCTAAATACATCCATAGTTATGTATAATATCCTCAGGCCTACAAATAACAACCAATGATAATATGCTCCCCTTCGTAATTGCTTCAAAAATTGTAGAAACATTGAATACAAAGTCCACTGTTAAAAATATGTTTTGCCCGAGTACATGTGCGCTTCCCACAAGCAGAGAGAGGGAGAGGGAGAAAGAGCCCTAATGTGGTGTGGGCACGCTGCATCCCTTCTTCCTCTTCATTGTCCCCTCCCTTCAGAACTTTGGGCATGGACGCACACATGCCCGGAGTGTTTTTCAAGCTGTCAGGTCAGCACCCGAACCATGAGGTCAGCCATGTGGTATACAGCTCCCTTAGCCACCAGGCCACAAGCTGACCTCAAGTCCTTTTCTGAGAGCTTGTTTGGAGGTTCTCGCAGGGGTGCAGCTACTCCTGTACCCTTGAGGGAAGAACGGTCGTCCCGGATAGGGGATGCTCGCTGCCTTCCCCGGAGTGCACGGCTTGGGGAGGGATGCACACGGAGCAGTGAGGGCAGGGACACCCGTCTAGCCAGCCAGATCAGCCAAATCAACCCTGGCGATCAGTGGGGTGACAGAGGTTGCAGCCAGAGTGCTCCCACACCCTCAAGTCCATTTTGAGTACAATTAATCATTAATACTTGTGGACCAGTAGATGTCAGAGTGGTTATGTCACTGGGCTCCCACATGGATGACTGCAGTTTGAGTTCCAGACCCAGTGGCTTGAAAATCACGCCAAGTATGTGTGTACCTGCCCCCAAGATCCCTGAGGAGAATGGAGGAGAAGGGACTGCAGCACAGCCACCCTGCTGGGGGATGATTTCTCGCTTTCCCTTGCATTGTGTCTGTCTGTCTCTCTCCCCAGCAAGTGCACATGCCCTAAGGCAAAAATCTCTTTAAAAATAATTTTAAAATAGGGGACCAGCAGTTAGTGTAATAGCTATGTCACTGGACTCCGATGTAGTCAACCATGGTTCGAGTCCTGGATCCGGTGGCTTAAGCTCACACCGGGCGCATGTGTGTGCGTACCCAGGATCCTGAGAGGAGAATGGAGGAGAAGGAATTGCCATGTGGCCATCCCCCCAGGGGGTGATTTCTCGCTTTCTGTCTCTGTCTCTCTCTCTGTCTTTCTGGCGAGCACACGTGCCCTATAGCAAAAATCTCTCCAAAAAAAATTAAAAAATAAAAAATAGGGACCAGCAGATGGCATAATGGTTATGTCTCTGGACTCCTATGGTTTGAGTCCCAGACCCAGTGGCTTAAAACCCATGCTATTCTCCTTTGTGTGTGCCCAAAATCCCAAGGGATTGTGGCACGGCCATCTCCCCCGGGGGAAGATTTCTCACTTTCTTTCTCTCTGGTGAGTTTACATGCCCCAGAGCAAAAGTTTCTCTCAATAAAATTAATACACTTAATAACTTATTTTCTTCATTTCTTGAAGTCATTTGTGTTTTTCCTTAGCTTTATAAATCTACTTAGAATGGGACTTGCTATTATAACCCTTCAATATATTACCAATCATGGCAGTATTTTGAAAGTGTAGGGGAAGACATTTTTACTTCTAGAACCTGAATTTCATAAAGGAATCTTAAAATGTTGCAATATCTCCTGTCAGTCACACTCAGCTAAGATGTTGTACTCTGCAGCCTGAGACCACGGGGAAGGCCTGGATCTGATCCCTGATCCCTGCCAGCCATGGTGGAATGCTCCTGCAGTCCCAGCAACGCAGGCTGCAGAGGCAGGAGCACTGCAGTTAAGTGGACTGTGTCTTGAAAAGAAAAAGGAAAGTTGCACCAACTAAGCGCTTTGTGGGGCCCAGTTCTCAGAGATAGGTAAGCACAGAGAGGTAGGGGCAAAGGCAGGCGTGACAGGACAGTCTCATTACCCCGGGGCTCCGCTCGTGTTTTTGGTTTACTATGATTCGAGCACCTCTGTCAAAATTCTTGTTGAAATTTAATTGCCACTAACAGAGTAGAGAGGTGGGGCCTTTAAGAAGGGATTCGTTCTTGAGGGCTCTGCCCTCATGAATGAATTAACCCATTCATGAATGAGCGGATTAATGGGTTTATGGGTTTATGGATTAGCATGAGAGTGGCTTGTTTTGAAAGCCTCCTTCTCTACTCCCTGCGATGCCTTCTGCCACATCATGCTCTAGCTGCAGTAGCAGGAAGGCCTTTGCCAGAGGCCAGCCCCTTGGTTTTGAAATTCCTAGCCTTCAGAACAGTACGAAATAAACTCCCTCCCCTTCTAACCGCCCAGTGCATGGTACTCTGCTAGAACAACAGAATGGACAAGAACATAGGAGGATTCTGTCTGGGGCTACATGGGAATGCCTGCCCGCTTGGATGGCAGGGAGGAAGGCGGTGTGGAGCTTTGCTGTGTTCAGTGTTTTCGGGTGGGATGCTACTCACAGTTGTTATCAGTCAACTCCCAGACACCGATGTGGTGCAGGTGTGGAGGTCCCAGCCACTGGGTCTGGGACTCAAACCATGGGAGTCCAGAGACATAACCATTATGCCATCTGCTGGTCCCTATTTTTTATTTTTAAATTTTTTTTGGAGAGATTTTTGCTATAGGGCACATGTGCTTGCCAGAAAGACAGGCCCAGAAGGGCACCCCCAGGGACCAGTCAGTGGATAAAAGCCATTCACCGGGAAAGAACACAACCGTAATGCCTGGGAGGGATGAGTTGGGAGCTGCAGCACCCTGCTCCCAGGAGCTGGAAGCACCTGAGTGTCCCACGTCGACGGAGAAATGCAATCCTGGTTTTTCACTATCAGGTAAGTGGTTGGATGCCATTGACCAGGGTGGGAATTGCAGGAAGTGAAGCAGGGTTGAAGTGAAGAGCAAAGATGACTCTGAGGTAGCTGTAAGAAACAGTGGAATCCTCCGGAAAGCACTCGTCAATATAGGTCTGGAGTTTCCGGGGGAGGTCTTAAGTGAAGATACTGTAATAATTTCAGAGAAAGTGAAGGGATGATTCAGGGAGAGTCAGCGGAAGAATGGAGTCACGTGGTTCTTGGGAGGGTTATTAGCCAGATAAAAGAACAGATATCTCCAGAAATGTACAAGGAGAGAGGGAAGCTGTAGACACCTAGGGAGGTTCTCTAACAGGAGTGGCCCATGGCAGAATGGAAAACAGATTAAGGCTGAAATAAGATCTTTTGAGCTGGAAATTCAAAAGAAACGATGACCTCATTAAAGACACTTTGATATAGTCTGGGCTACTCATTTATTGTTCAAGGGACAAAGATAGAACAGAATTCATGTTGTACAATGTAAGATGTACAGTGATTAAATAAGAAAAAAAGAGAGAACGGCAGTTAGCGTAATGGCCATGTCACTGGACTCCCATGTAGTTGACTGCAGTTCGCGTCCCGGACCCAGTGGCTTAAAACACGCTGGGCGCGTGTGCCTACGTGCCCAAGATCCCGAGAGGAGAATGGAGGAGAAGGGATTGCAGCATGGCCATCCCCCCTGGGAGGTGATTTCTCACTTTCTGTCTCTCTGTCTCTCTCTGTCTGTCTGGCGAGCGCACGCGCCCTACAGCAAAAACCTCTCCAAAAAAAAAAAAAAAAAAAAGACAGAAAAATATATACCTTACTGAAGTAAGAAAAAAAAAATCTCTCTGTGGTGGCCAACAGGTGGTTGGTGGTTCTGGGGCTGGATTCCAGATGGCCAACTTCACAGTTGGAGTCCTAGACCCAGTGACTTGAAAAACACACCAGGTGAGGGTATATGTGTGCTGAGAATCCCAAGAGGAGAATGAAGTAGAGGGGATATTGGTGTGGCCATCCCCCCCAAGGGCGATTTCTCACTTTATCTCTCTCTATCTCTCTCCAGTGAGTGCATGTGTTGTGTTCTATGGCAAAAATAAGTTTAAAAAATTTTGGTTGGAAGATAGCATCTTTTTTTATTATTATATAATATGTTGAGAAGAACACAAAATCTGTTCCTTGACTCTCATCATAAGGAAACACCAGACAAACCCACATTGAGGAACGTTCTACAAAGTAACTGAACTCTTCAAAAATGTCATAAGAATAAAGGCTAAGGATTAAAAAATAACAAATGCAACTTAATAAAGGTACACAATACATGATGCTTAAATGAAATTTTCATGTGAAAAAGTGCCTACAAAACACATATGTGACATAATTGATGATTATTTAAATATGGACTGCCAAACAATATTTGGCACTGATGCTGAAATTTCTGATATTTAGAATGATAGTGCAGTGGGGACCAGCAAGTGGCATGATGGTTGAGGCACTGGACACTCCCACGTGGCTGACCATGGTTTGGGCCCTAGACCTGGCAGCTTGCTTTCTCACTTTCTCTCTCTCTCTCTCTCTCAAATTAAAATATATGAATGAATGAATAGAATTAAGTACAATAATTCTTTAAAAAAAAAAAAGAATTATAATATAGTGGGCCCAGCAGATGGTGTGTAGCAGGTATATTGCTGGACTCCCACATGGTCGACCACAGTTCAAGTCCTGGACCCAGTGCCTTAAAACTCACACTGGAGACATGTGTGTGCTTGTCAAAGATCCCCAGAGGAGAAAGGATTGTGGTATGCCCCACCCTGGGATGATTTCTTACTTTCCCTCTCACTGTCTCTGTCTCTCTCTCTCTCTCTCCAGTGAGCCACATGTGCCTTACAAAAACCTCTTGAAGTAAATAAATATGTAAGAATTGTAGTGTAGTTATGTGAAAGTTCCCGTTCTTAAGAAATACACAATTATTTCATGGTAAATAGGCTCAACATCCCCAATTTATCACAGTTTAGAAAATAATTAGATAGATAAAACAAATTGAGCAAAATGTCAGCACATTAATGAATATGGGAGAAGGGTATGTCAGAGTTTCTTATACTATTCTTGTAACTTTTCTATAATCTAGACGTTATATCTAAATAAAAAATTTCAAAAAATAATCCTGGGGACCAGCAGTGAGAGTAAGGGCTATGTTGCTGAACTCCCATGTAGTCAACCACGGTTTGAGTCCTGGACCCGGTGGCTTAAACTCACGCCAGGCACATGTGCATGTGTGCCCAAGATCCAGAGAGGAGAATGGAGGAGAAGGGATTGCTGTGTGGTCATTCCCCCTGGGGGGTGGTTTCTCACTTTCCGTCTCTCTGTCTCTCTCTGTCTCTCTGGTGAGTACACATGCCCTGTAGCAAAAACCTCTCCAAAAAATAAAATAAAATAAAATATTAAAAAAAATGAAATAATCCTGGAAACAACAGCACAGCATGTTACCTCCAATGTAAATCAGGCAAATCTCCAATGGGAATTTTCACCAAATCCAGAAGGCATCAATATCCAGGAGTAAGGTCATGCAGAGCAAATGCAAAACTGCTTCTTTAGAGAAAGGAGAGGAGCTATTTAAGGTCATGGCAGGAGAGGGCATGAAGGGATGAGGACGTTTCAGGGGAGCAGTGCCTGAGCGGCTTATTGAAACTGTCACCAAGTCAGTTCATGGGACACCTTGTCAGAAAATGCATCCACATAAAAACTGCTCCAAGTAAAGAAGCGATGAAATGAGATAAGCTCGCTGAGCTTTATGAGCCTGAAAATGTGTGTTGATGCCATTTTCAAAGAAGGAATAGTCAAGCATGTTTTTGTTTTCCTTGACTTTGTGGGGTTTGGAAATTGATGCTATTCAACACTACATTAATGTATCCTAATGGTGTGAGAAAAGATAATGTAAGAAGAGAAATCCTTATAAATCCAGAGTTTTCTAAAAAAAAAAAAAAATGGTTGTTCAATAAGAAATCGCCGTGTAAAGATGAGAAATTGGCCGCTTTTCCACAGACCGGTCTGAAAGCTGACGTTGACATGAGGAGGGCATTGATAGGTTTGCTGACATTGACTGGCGTTCATGGAAGGTTCATCTTTCATGTCAGTGACCTAGTTTTTTAAGTTTATTTATTATTTATTTTGTTCATAACAGAGGGAAATGAGAGAGAGAGAGAGAGACAAGTACCCCCAACAAAAGCTTCCCTTCGCAACCCTCCCACAGCCCCAGCCAGGCAGGCAGACATGCATACACATGCCTGCTGCATACACACACCGGGTGCATACACATGCCTGGTGAGGGACCTGTGGCTAAGCCAAAGCCAGCATAGGCCCTGGCACGTGGCTGCCAAACTGACTGGCCCACATACATATGTGCGCACACGGCTGTCAAGTTCTCGTCCAATGTCCTGTGATAACCCACATGGACTGAAGTGCTATTTAAATTGCTCCTTCCAGATCCTAAAGTGAAATGTGCCCTGTGTAGACAATGTTCAAGAACTACAGCTGCTGTATTGTGCAGACTGCATGCGAAATGAGAGCCATGCACATCCTCATTCTTTAATGATTCTCAAGTTTATAACCGAAAGCCGTAGTTTTCAGAATAGCCTGGGGGAGGCAATCATATCTGACTTAGGATGTGCTATGACTGTGTTCATATTAAGGCAAAGCAGCAAGTGGGAGTGACTTTATTTTCTCTGGGAACTATGTGAACTCCGGGACAAGGAAACCTAAGACATGCATCAGCTCTGTTTTTTGTTTGTTTTCCAGAGGGCGTGCACAGAGAGCTGGAGAGACAGAGGGAGGGGAAGAAAGCCGTGCAGTCCCTTCTCCTCTCTCTCCATGAGATTTTGGGCACTCACACATGGGCCAGGTAGTTTGCTAAATTAATCTTAGAATTATAAATTGCATATCTATCATACACTCAGTCTTCTTTAGCTGATAAAATTCAAAGTTAAGAAAGCCCTGCCCAGCCGGGCACGGCTACACCACAGTCCCTTCTCCTCTCTCTCCATGAGATTTTGGGCACTCACACATGGGCCAGGTAGTTTGCTAAATTAATCTTAGAATTATAAATTGCATATCTATCATACACTCAGTCTTCTTTAGCTGATAAAATTCAAAGTTACATTTAAACTCTTGTAAATTTTCTCCCTTCTCCAAAGTTCTTTGATTATCACATTTATTCAGTATCTTCCCTGTCACTATAAACTTCCAGGATTCTTTTTTAATGCCCAGTTGTGGGAAGCGTTGTTTCATACATACCAGATTAGGTTTATTCTCTCATTCTAGACTCTCTAGGCATGTCCTGAAAAGAGATCTGATGAGGATAAGTAATAATCGTTATTCAGGTGGAGAAGATGTCAAAATAATCCTATTGAGGGCCCAGCTGCAATGGCACATGCCACTAAGACACTGTGCTGCACGGCTAGGACCACATGGCTGCTCCGGGTTCAATTCTCAGTCCATCAGAGAAGCAGCACTGTGGTGTGTGCTCGTAGCACGCAGGCTGAGGCTAAAGGCTAAAGACAGGGTGAGACCGTGTCTTTTTCATTTAAAAAAACAAAATTAAAAAGGCCTCTTTGACTCAGATAAAATAGAAAGATTCTAATGAGCAGTATTAATAACTATATACATTATTTACTTGAATTCATGCCAAGAGTTTTCCAGCATGGCCGTGCTGGCTCCCAGGTGGTTTCGAGCACACTGTGATTTTGTGGCATGAGGGAGAGAAGTGTCAGTACAGGTGCCTCAGGCTTGTTCCTCACGAGTTCTTTCCATTACTTTCTCTAGGGAAGTCTGGCAGATATAAAAGAGATATTTTTTTTTCTGCAGAATTTATGCTGTTGAATTACCCTTGTTTTTCAAAGGCTCTATTTTTGTTTTTGGAGAAAGAAGTATCTGTGAACTACATTGTTATGAAAAAAGAACTTTCTTTTTCTTAACACTTAAAAATGGGATCATATTTCAATTTCATAGTCACAGTCTGTGTTGCTTGTTTTTATATTTTACATTCAAATTTCAATCTGTTATTACTCATTTTCCTATTGCTTGGGAAAAAGAAAAGAAAAAAAGAGCCAGCCTCTTAGCCTAATGGTTAAGGGAGCTGGACCCCACATGGCTGACCATGGTTTGAATCCTAGTCCCAGTGACTTGAACAATACACTGGGTACATGTACATGCATGCACAAAATCCCAACAGAAGAAATGAAGGAGAAAATAGAGTGGTGTACCCGTGCCCCATGGGAAGGGGCCTTGTCCTTCTTTCTCTCTGTGTCTCATTGTCCCTATCTCTTTCTGGCAACCCCATGTACCCTCTGGCAATTAAATAACAAAGAATCAAAGAACGGTTACAAAGGAAGAAGCACATGTAATCTGGAGAAGCATTATCAAAAAAAAAAACTTCCTTTCTTATCTTTAAATGTTTGTTTCAGCTGATTTAGCAGAAAAAGAAGGAATGGAGTGGGAAAGAAGGTGGCTTGATGTGATCACAACACAGACCCACCATGTTTGTTTCAGCTGATTTAGCAGAAAAAGAAGGAATGGAGTGGGAAAGAATGTGACTTGATGTGATCACAACACGGACCCACCATTCTCAGATGTTTACCAACTAAAAATCAGTAACAAGCAACGCATCCTATTATTATACTAACATTTTTTGAAATTTCTGTATTATTAACTAAAAATTAAAGCTCTTTGACTCAGAGAGCATGCAAACAGAAAAAGAATATTTAATCATGGACCAAAACATTCATTTTTAAAAATTTTATTTATTTAATTTTATTTATTCATTTTATCTTAATTTGACCAAAGGACACACAGAGAGAGAGAAAGAGAGAATGAAAGTGAGAAAGCAAGCCACCAGGTCAGAGACGCGAACTGTGGTCAGCCATGTGAGCGTGTCCAGTGTCTTAATCACCACGCCACCTGCCGGTCCCCAAAACATTATTTTTTAAAGATGTCTTGAAGAAATATGAACATAAATCACTGACTGTGATCTGGAGGCACTTGGGTTTATTTTGTCTGGTTCTGAGACTTGCCACTAATTTGGCTGTCATGAATTTGAGTCCCAGACATTGGACGCTGTTCTGCAATACATTTTTCAGCGGATATTGAAAGAATAGCCACCTTTAGCATCTTGTGTTCTCTGATTGTATGCCAGTTTCTTGTGTTCTCTGATTATACGCCAGTTTGCTTGCATTGGTATTTCTTTCTGGCCTGAATTGACTTGCTATATTATAGCCTTCTATGGGGAAAAGATGATACTTTATGAATGCATTGGATGAGGATTGAAAATTCAGAAATAATGAGGAGTGCCCAGGGCAAAATTCTAAAGTAGCTCAAGTTCATTTTCAGAAACCACCTCTTCATCTTTGTAGCACGCTTCATACTGTTTGGTTTCTTCTGGTCCAGATTGGATCCTCCTATACCCTTCTCCTGAGGCTGGTTCACATCCAGAGCATGCACCTGTCCCGTGCTTACCCTCACTTTCTGCTCCACTGTCATCGACTTCTGGTAGCTAGATACAGTTTAGAAAGCAAAGTGATCAAATTTGCTTACTAAAAATAGGAATCACTAATGTCTTAGTCATTGCGTTTTACACATTTCTTTTGGAAAAAGTAACTTTGTATCCAAAACATGAATCACCAATGGTAAAATCTCATACAGAACTAAGGGCTATATCTAGGCTAGCAAACATGTTTTCATGTCTCAAGTTACATAATACATAATACCCAGGCGAGTATATGTGCCTGAGCGGTGTCTAAATTATTTTTATTCACTTTTTTATTATTTATAGCTTTGCTTGATTTGGGGAGAGCTGAAATATTATATATACATATATACATAATCCTATACTATATTAATAATTCATAAGTATTTTATTGAGCAACACTTTGTTCTAGAAATAGTGCTAGAATTTTTATATTTTAATTTGCTAGAGGGCACGTATAGTCACTAAAGATAGAGAAGGAAAATGAGAAAACATTCCCCATCAGGGAGGGCCATGCTGTAATCCCCTCTACTCCATTTCTCCTGTTGAGATTTTTGGGCACGCACACACACCTGGCATGTTTCTCAAGCCACCAGGTCTAGGACTCGAGCCACAGGCTGTCACGTGAGATTCAGCCCCTTAACCACCATGCTGCCAGCTGGTCTCAGTGCTAGAATTGAAAAATAAAGAAATTTTGAGTGGGGACAGATAGTGGCACAGTGTAAAACATGATATTCTGTGAGGCCAGTCCCCTGGGAAGACTCTGGTTCAAGTTGGAGCCCACCCTGGACATGCACATACCCACCGGGCTGGCTAAATGCCAGAGCTAGACCTTGGCACCAAGAGTCTGTTAGGGGTGTTATGTCTTTTTCTCTCACAGTTAGAGAAGAAATAAAGAAAAAAAAATACCACTCAAAAAATAGCAATAATAAAAATCAGGCCCACTTGTGGTTGTGCAAACAGCACGGTGCCCCTGCACAACCCTGGAGTCCCATGGGAGGCCTGGGTTCACATCCTAGGTCAATGTGAACAGGCAGGTCCTCGGGTCTGCTGCACATGCTCATGACCTGGCCGCCCTGGATCCTGGGGGAAGGACTGCAATAAGAAGACCTTCAAAGATGCTTGGCTCTCTCTTTCTCTTTCTCTATCACTTATGAAATAAATAAATTAAATACAACATAAAAAAAAGAGAGAGAGAGAGAAGGAAACATCAAACTAGTGAGAGGTTCCAGTCCTCAGGGAATTAACACCCCGGAGAACAGCTGGGTATAAAAATAAGCAGGTGCGAGACCAGCAGTTAGCGTAATGGCTATGTCGCTGGACTCCCACGTAGTCAACCGCGGTTCGTGTCCCAGACCTGGTGGCTTAAAACTCACACCGGGCGCATGTGCATCTGTGCCCAAGATCCCGAAAGGAGAATGAAGGAGAAGGGATTGCGGCGTGACCATCCCCCCTGGGGGGTGATTTTTCTGTAGCAAAAGAAAAAAAGATAAAAATAAGCAGGTGCAACACTGGGTGCTAAGGTCACAAAGCGGCTTGGAGAGAGCTGGCGTCAGCGTCCAGAAAGAAAACTGCAGGTGGTCGTGTTCTCGGCAT
>NW_006204918.1:1206650-1230139 GCF_000334495.1 Tupaia belangeri chinensis
TCGCCGTTCGAATCTTCCGCTCACGGTGTGAGCAGGTGGAAGGCGTCAGCACCGCCGTAGTGGAGTCGCAGTGCCTGAGCTCCCAGGCCCGTTCCTGGGCTCCTGGAGGGCCTCGCTAGCCTGCCCACGACTCCAACCCTTTTGGGCCTGTCTCTGTCCGTCCTGTAACTGGTTGACAAAGAGGTCCACCGAGTTCGGGGGTGTTCTGACTTCTCTAAAGAGTGCACGCAAGGCCAGTTGTTCTGTCTTCCTGTCCACGCCTGGATCTGTGTGTGGACTGGGAGAACCTCCTCGGGAAACGCCTGGCAGACTGCTCTCCTGGCCGGCATTAGCCCCACTACCCCAGCTTCTGAGAGCTGACATCAGAATGGGTCCGAGAAAGACCGTGTTAGGGTCTTCAAGCTTATCCCATCCCCCAGATGGCAACGCAAGATAGACCCCATCACTGGGGACAGGTAGAGTGTAGACAGTCCCAGCCACCAGCACAGAGTTTGAACTTGTTAAAACTTCACAGGACATGAGTTGGGGTGGGATTTCAGTGGAAGAAAACACCCTAGCGAGTAAGGCATGCCAGACATGTGAGGTCGTGCGGATACAGTAAAACACCGGGCTGTGCTTTGGAGGAAGAAACCAATCTTTTTTAAACTTTTTTTTTTTTTTTAAATAGAGTTTTTGCCATAAGGTGTGTGCATCTGCCAGAGACAAAAACAGTGAAAGGGAAAGTGAGAAATAACTCCCCAGGGAGGATGGTCACGCCGCAATCCCTTCTCCTCCATTCTCCTCTCGGGATCTTGGGCATGCACGCACACGTGCCTGGCGTGAGTTATAAGCCACTGGGTCCGGGACGCGAACCGTGATTAAATTCAAGCACCTTAACTGCTATGCTACCTGCTGGCCCCAAATCTAACTTCTTTTTTTCTTTAAATTTATTTATTTTTTATATTAATTCATTATACATCATTACAGCATACAAATGAATTTCCCATCCAAAATACACTGTATATTGGCTCTATCATGCACATCAACATACATGTTATCAGCAAATAATTTTCCATTTCTATGTCTTGTATACTTTTTTTTTTATTTGGCCATCCTTGATTCCCTAGCCCTCACCCTCTGCCATGTCCCACCCTCGTCCCACATTGTCTCTGGTATCCATGGTTGCTTTCTATGCCTTTTCCCCTTATTTAATTAAATTGCTAATGAACTTAATTAGTCTAAATATTTCCAATAGCTAGCACAGCTGGTATATGCCTACACATGAACCCAAGTCTGACCTTAGGCATAAACCTCAGTGAGTAGAATGAACATACTATAAAGTAGTACCTAGCTGGGGCTATATAGCTTACTGCAGTCATCAAATATGCATTTTTTTAAATTTCGATAAGAACGTTTTACTGGGTTTTTTTCTTCTGAAACTTTTTTTTTTAATTACATAACATTCATTCCCTGAGCATCATCACAACATACTAAATGTGGTTTCCCATCTAGAATAAACTATAGTGGCTTAATCATGCATGTTATCATCAATGATACTCCATTTCTACTCTCATATGTATGCATATGTTTTTTACCCATGTTTGACCCTCTGCCCTTTCCCACTCTCTTGTTACACTGTCTCTGCTATAAACAGTTGTCTTCAATTCCTTTTCCCCCAACATTTTGTTGATCACACAATATCATAAGTAATCTAACTACTTTCAATACCAAGTTCAGCTGGTAATTTCAAGAAAAGCAGTTTTGAACTGGTAATGATATTTCCACGTGTCTGTTTTTGTTTTCTGCTTTTTGGGTTTTTCTGGCCAAAGGTGTACATATACTCATCAGAGACAAAGAGACAGAGAGAAAGGAGAGGAAAATGCGCCCCTCTGGAGGAATGGTCACACACAATCCCCTTCTCCGTCTCTTCCTGTCTGGATTTTGGACATAGATGCACCTGCCATCAGCATATGTCCCAAGGCACCAGGTCCAGATCTCAAACTGCAGGGTTGGCTATGTGGGATACAGTGACCTTAACCAGAGAGCTAGCCCACCACATTTAATTAAAAATATGTATATTAAGACAAATATGGAAAGTAGAGGGCCTCCCTGGCAGTATATAAGGAAGCTTTCTTCTGAAACAGAAGAGCAGAAAATACTATTGAACTTAGGGCTCACCCACTGAGCAGAAGAGCTACAGAAGATTAAACTCTCATACCACACAAGGCTCCTATAAGGAGATCAGGCCCTGGCCTGGAAAATCAAACCCTAACATATGAGCAAAGCATGTTTTGGCAGATGCCTCCCCACTTATCCCATCCCCAGAGTCCTCTGAACTCTCTGAGCCCGTAAAGTAGTTTAGTGTCTCTTTGGAGGCCTTGAAGGGGGTGCAGAGTTCTTCAGTCCTTGCCTCTCCTCTGCTTCTAACCACTAGGCTGTAGCTAGGGTTAAGTCACGGTGGTCTAAGGAGTGCTGGGCCTATCTAGGAGTGGGAAGTAGTACAACACAGACTGGATCCTGAGGGTGCCGAATGGAAGGGATTGAACACCATTCTGGAAAAAAGAGAAGTATGAAAAGAGTGATGATTCACACTGTGGGAGGTAAAAATGGCAGAACTGTTGTGGCAGATGATGAAGAAAAAAAAAATGGATTGAAAGGACCAGTAAGGTCGAGATGCTAAGCAATGCTTCAAATTCCACCAAGTGACTTTTTTCACAGGTAGGTTCTAAAAAGATCCCACTTATCAAAACGATTAGGAAGATGCAACTGAAAATTCACCAGCATTACTAAGAAATTTAATAGTAGATGTTTTCCATAATGCACTGCACGTGGAAATGGGATAATAATACCCCAAACACGAAAGAGGAAGATGATGATACTTAACTATCAAAAGTCAGGTGGACTTAGTTCTCAGAATGCGTGTTAAGATGAGTGGCAGTGGGACCAGCAGTTAGCATAATGGCTGTGTTGCTGGACTCCCACGTAGTCGACCGGGGTTCGAGTCCCGGATCCAGTGACTTAAACTCACACCGGGTGCATGTACATGCGTGCCCAAGATCCCGAGAGGAGAATGGAGGAGAAGGGACTGTGGTGTGGCCACCCCCCGGGGGGGGATTTCTCGCTTTCTGTCACTCTGTCTCTCTGTCTCTCTCTGTCTGTCTGGTGAGCGCCCTATAGCAAAAACCTCTCCCCCCCAAAAAAAAAAAGATGAGTGGCAGCAAGAAGGCATGACCTGCCAACAGCCATGGAGATGGTCACTGGTACCAAGGCTTCCCTTGGGATGAAATGGATGGGCACCAACTATGTCCCCAGGATGTACAGCCAGAAGTCATCAAGGTGGAGAGGTGGAGAATAGGCAACACGATTAACACGTTGCCTGTCCTCGCTTGATTCCAGGATCGGAGCTCGTTTTCAGATCTGGAACCCAGTGACTGAAGGGGAGTTGGGTCCCCAGAAAGAACCGCACAACCTCTCGCAAGCACACTGTGTATTCAGCCACTTCCCAATCCTTCCCCAAAGGAGACTGGAGCCACCAACAGATTGTAACAAGTATTTCTGAGACAGGCAGATCCATTGCTGGATGTAAGACTGAACAACAAGACCCAAAGTGACATCCAGGAGTGTGACCACACTAGACAGTGTTTGTAAATGGAGTACTGATCCGGATTTGGGACACTGCACCTCCTGGGTCTGTAGACTTGCCAAGGGATGATTTCCCTAGACGTTGAACTAGACCTAGTAGGCACAACCTAGGGTGCTTTTTATTTACAATTGAACTAGACCTAATAGGCACAACCTAGGGTGCTTCTTGTGGAATGAGAGCTATCCTAGTGAAAAGAAGCCAGGTAGAAGCTTCTCAGTTTTCCTCACGGTCTTGGATGGATGGCAGAAAATCATTGCTGCCTTGAAAAAGGAAAACGTTATGTCCGTCTAGTTTACCATCCTGTCTGCTACAAAACCCAAACATCCTGGAGCGAGACAGTGGGCTCACACATAGTCAGGAAGCTGATGTGCCAGATGTGGTATCTCTATTATAGATTAATATGGCTTCGAGTATAATGGCTATTCATCTTGTGCATGCTTCGTTTTCTCCACTCTGTAAGAAAAGGTATCAAAATCCATCCATGATGGTTTTGAACAGACAAGAGTATAACTTACAGCTTTGTCTCACGGCTATATTAACCCTTCCACTCTCTTTCATAATACAATCCAGAAAAGTTTAGGCCAACTGAACACTCCACAGAACTCTACTCAGCCACTCTATCATTACAGTTGGCTAATTCAACTAGAGAAACCCAACTTGACTGCTACAATGAAGGCTTTACTAAAACACATGTGCTGGGATCATCAGGTAATGAAATAGTTGCATCACTGGACTCCCATGTAGTTGGCTGTGGTTCAAGTCCTGGACCCGGTGGTTTCAGGGTGCGTATGTGTTCATGCCCAAAATCCTGAGAGGAGAGTGGAGAAGAAGGGATTGCTGCATGGCCAACCCCCCTGGGGGGGTGATTTCTAACTTCCTGTCTCTTGGTCTCTCAAGCAAGCACATGTGCAAATATCTCACTAAAACAAGACAAAACAAAACAAAACAAAACAAATACACATGCTTCAGAGTAAAAGGTGCGTAGGGTAAGATTCAATGGCTTACCTAATCAGAGAACATTCAATAGTGAAGTGGTATGGGACACTCTAAGACAACCCTCCTAGGTCACACCTTATTGCATGTTGTACTTTTCTCTAGGCAAGAAGCACAGTGCCTGTCAGGTCTCTTTGGAGTCTGGGGGCAGCAGATTCCACACCTGGAAACACTGCTGTCACCCACGTACCAGGAGACACGTGAAACTGCCAGCCCTGAGTAGGACGTGGACTAAGGAAGGGCTCCGAAGTTAGCTCAGCTGTAGTGCAAGTGGCCTGCCTCTCAGCCCGTGTAACCTCAGCCCGTATTAGAAAACATGTGTGCTGGGAGGACACATCGTGTGGAGTTTACTACAGAGTCCAATGGAGGCAACAGCAGACACCTACAGTTAAATTTGAGCGAACCTTGTAAACATCATAGAAAACAGGAAATTAAAGTAAGAGTTTATTTTGGTGCCCCCCCCCACCCAAAATTTGAAATCTCTGCTTTTATATATATGCGTGTGTGTGTGTATATATGCATGATATATATTATATATGTAATATATATATGTATAACACACACACATAGATGCATATATATGTATATATAACGTACATATATATTATATACATATACATAAAAAGTAGGGATTTCATATTTATACACACACACACACACCTCTCTCTAGAAAGAGAGATGTTTTTGCCTTGGGGTGTGTATGCTCACTGTGGAGAAAAAGAGAGAGGCTGTGAGAGGGAAAGTGAAAAACCACCCCCCTGGGGTGGCCATGCCACAATCTCTTCTCCATTCTCTTCCAGGACCTTGGGCATGCAAGCACATGTGCCCTGCGTGAGTTTCAAGTCACTGGGTCCTAGACTTGAACCATAGCTAGCCATGTGGGTGTCCAGTGATGCAACTGCTACTCCATCTGCTGCCCTCAACTTGCATGTTTTTCATAATACACATTTTTTTCCATGAACCTTTGAAGACCTCCTTGTAACTAGATCATCTATAGTGGAGAATTAGAGGCCTTTTGCAAAATAATTCCTGATCCGTTTATGACCCCAACAGAAACAGAGCGATCATGTGACCGGAACTGCCTAGTAGCAGTCTGGTATAATATCGGCACACTACATCGGCACTGAGCCCAAGACAGGCCAGGGGACTAAATCAGGCCACACGAGCCAGCAGTCCAGACCCGCAGGTCACCACCACTGCTGCACCCTCAGCTCACACCTCGGGCCACGCTGGGAGAGGGGATGTGACTATATAAAAACAAGCTTCATTCATAAATGCGTTGGCTTGCTATGCGGCTGTCAGCCTCGGGTAGACAAGAGCTGCATCACAGACTCACGCAGGATGAGCGGGGTTAGAATGCACATAAACTCATGCATTGCAGATAGTGGTGTGGCTAGTTGTCCAAGGGCCTGAAAGAAAAGACTGGGTACAAGGAGGACTGGGGTAGAGATGTGACAACTGACCTGTGACAGTGCAGTCTCCACATTGCCTGTCAACATCCACCAACATCCAGCCATCCGGGCAGAGGCTCTGAACAACTTGGTGAGAAGACAGCGTTGCCTGGCCAGTCACAGCAGGTGGCCACCACCATTCCCCAGAACACGGTGTATGCTGTCAGTTGACAACCTTCATACAGCGGCGTGCTCCATTGCGCACAACTCATGCGTCCAGGAACCAGGGAGGGACAGGTGCCCCTAGTGACCATCACTCTAGCCGAGCTCTCCGCTCACACACACGTGGATCTCACCTGCTCCCTGGGGAGTGCGCTCACAGACAGTGGCTGTGCTGGCAGGAATTACCTGGACATAGATCAGACAAGAGCACAGGGCCCTGGCGAGGTCGTCTGACCATGAGTAGGACGTGTGGCCCTTAGTCCAGAGCTGGGGTAAAAAAAGCATTCTGCAGAAGACACACTGTAAACCTTCATGAGCAAATCTCTTCACTTTCCAGTCCAAGCAGGGCTAAAGCTCATGTTGACTCTCAAGAGAGACCTCCAGACCAAACTAGAAAAAGAAATCATGACAGGAATCAAAGCAATATTATAGGGCCAGCAGGTGGCATGTGACTAGGGTGCAGGATTCCCACAGGGCTAATCGCAGGTCGTCTCAGACCTAGCAACTTGCTTTCTAAGTCCCTCTCTCTCTTTCCCCCTGGTGAGGACATGTGCCCTATAGCAAATGAAATAAAAGTGGAATTAAATAATTTTTCTTTTTTGGAGAGGTTTTTGCTATAGGGCGTATGCGCTCACCAGAAAGAGAGAGACAGAGAGACAGAAAGCAAGAAATCACCCCCCAGGGGGGATGGCCATGCCGCAATCCCTTCTCCTCCACTCTCCTCTTGGGATCTTGGGCACACACGCACACGCACCCGGTGTGAGTTTAAGCCACCGGGTCTGGGACTCGAACCGCGGTTGACTACATGGGAGTTCGGCTACATAGCCATTATGCTAACTAGTGGTACCTAAATAAATAATTCTTTACAAAAAGAAAGCCAGTATTATAGTCTAGCTCCTCCCTCGATCCAGCCCTGCCTCGCTTCCCTTCCCAGAGTACCCTATACACTAACCTGCAGTCCTGCTTCTCAGGAAACAGAACTTGTGTCTCCCCGTTATCACTACTACCTGATTCTCCCAGCTCTACAAACTCCCGAGTCTCCTCTGGGCTTAGAGGCTCAGACTGCAGACCCACAGAAAGTCTACACCCAGGCCAGCCACAGTGCTGCAGCAGTAATGCATGTCTCTGCAATGCTGGGCCCCCATGGGAAGGCCTGGCCCACATCCCAGCGTTTCCCGTATTAGGTTGATAAAACATGTGGTCTGTGTCTCCCTGTCACAGCGAAGTATCGAAGGACAGGCGACAAGCTGAGCTTTACTGACGGAGAGAGATACATACTGCAGACAGGATGGGCCAGTACCACGGGAGGCGAGCTGGTCAGTCTCCTTCCCAAGGTCCCCTTTCATCTTGTTTTAGATGCTTCATTTATTCTGAAATATGTGCTCTGAGACCTCTGTTTATTTGTTAATCTCGTTTCTATGGCTCTCACACCACAGGGAGTTGTCAGTATGGACGGCCATCCTAAAGTTTGTGTCCCAGGCTAGTTATTGATCAGTATCCACCCCACTAAGCATATCATCCTTAACAATTGCCAGCACCTGCACACACAAGGCCCCACTCCCGTGTCCACGTCTCCGCCAGCTGAGAGTGGAGATGCACTGTGGTGTGAGGACCTGGATGGGTGCCCCTCTCACACTCTCTCTCTGTCTCCTTCCTGGAAGAAATAGACTTTAATAAAAAAAAAAAAAAAAAAAAAAAAAAAAAAAAAGAGGAGGAGGAAGAAATTCTGTACACAGGTTGCATTCTCATTTGTTTGCAGCACCTTGACTGCTCATTCCCTCCCCAGATTCCTGAAGTCTGCATGCTAAGTATTCTAATTTGTTCCTTTCTTCCCTTCTAAATTTTAGTTGCCTTTAATATTAGGGGATTGTTATAGTTTGAATGTTCCTAACAAAAATCATGTTGAAGTTTAAGGATTATAGTAGCAATAAAAGGTGAGGACTTTAAGAGGTGATTACTAGGCCCAGCAGGTGGCATAATGGTTACATCACTGGACTTCCATGTGGCTGACCGCAGTTCAAATCCCAGACCTGGTGACTTCAAACATGCTGGGCAAGTGTGAATGCGTGCCCAAGATCCCAAGAGGAGAGTGGAGGAGAAGGGATTGTAGTGTGCCCATTCCCCCTGGGGGATGATTTCTCGCTTTCTGTCTCTCTCTCCATTGAGTGCGTGTGCCCCATAGCAAAAGTCTCTGTGAACAAAAAAAAAAAAAGGTGATTAGATCATGAAGACCCTGCCCTCGTGAATGAACTAATGCCATTATCTTGGGAGTGGGTTCGTTAATCTCAAGAGTGGACTTGGCTTGGTTTCTCTGTCACACCAGTGCTATGCCTTTCAACTCTCTAGCCTCCAGAACCATAAGTGCATTTCCTCTCTCTGTAAGTTACCTAGTCTTGGTTGGGGGTAGCAAGCACATGGACCATTTTTCCCTGTAAGATTTGTTTCAAGATGGAGTAAGCCCGACTTCTCCCAGCAGCCTTGAGCACAAGTGATGGCATCTAACCAACATTAACCCCTAATAATATGACCAGGCCTTGACCTCCCCAGGGGACCAGTGGAGCACACCACGCCAGACGTGTTAGGGAGCTCCCTTGCATACAGATCGTTTCAGAGATCAGATTTAATGGGACTATTCTCTTTTGTCAGTGACTTCCCTGTGTTAAATGAAGAGCTGTCTATCCTGATACCCCATTTCCTGAGCACCCCTTGTGCTGAAATCATATAACCGCTTGCTTGTACCTTGGCCACGCAGACACTCACTGACCAGCTGCTCTCAGTTCTCTTCTTCCTAACTGTGAGTTTTTAAAGAAACCCATCTTTCCGCCAGCTGGGCCTCCAGGTGACTTCTCTGGAACAGGTAAATCATGCAAGCAGGCCTTCCTGTGCTACGGTGCTTTCTGCAGTAACAGGAGGGCAAGGACAAAGACCGGGGCCAAGAAGACCTCACAATTATTCAGTTCATTCCTGCATATCGATAGGAGAGTCCAAAAGTCCCCAACTTCTCCAAAAATGTTCTCTTACGATCCTCCAGGACTAAAACACTGAAGCAAACACGTGATCTCACCACTTCTTTTCCATTCAGGTCTGATATTCTTCAGTGGGTGAAGACCAGTCCAATCTACTGCAGAACTATGCAGTTCTTGACCGATCCTGCTAAAAAAACCATGCTGGCAGAGTGTCCCATGACATGTCTGTATTTTCCTGTATATTCTCTTGCACTTGTGGAAAAATATAAATTACCTACTAAAAAATAGAGATGTTGGCCAGAAGTGATGGCATGGGAGGGTGAGAGTCTGCTACTCCGGAGGCTGAGCCAATAGGAGACCAGGGTTCAATCCAGCCCAACCGGAAGACTGGGCATAGCAGTGCATGCCTATGGTCTCAGCTAAGGGGAGGCCGAGGCTGGAGGAGTGCGACATAGTGAGACTGTCATAAAGAAAAAATAAGAAAACATCAGCTTTCAAAAACACAGTACTGAGGGCACGAATAAATTAGAGATGACACAAGAAAAAAGAGAAAGAGCAATAAAGGCACCATGACAAGGTTAGCAAAAAAATGGTGGGTAAAATTCCTGCTTTTTGAAAACTAGTGTTTTCAGGCATTAAAGTTGCAGGGAAACAAAACTTAAGATAAATGTGGGATGCCTCAGGTATAAATAAAATAAGAAAGTAAAACGGGGTGTTTAAATATACCATGCGTAGCGTTTGCTTGCGTAAATAATGTAAGTTAGGTAAAGAGAAACAGCAGCGTGCTCACAACACATCTTTTATTAATATCTCTTTGAAACCACTTCGGCTAGTGCTGACAAGGGCTATGGAAAATTGTGTGCTTAGAAACAAGAGTGTGACGTGTCTGAGCCAGCCCGCTACCTCGGAGCCAGCAGAGTAACCTGACCCGTGGAGGACTGTGGCTGCAACGGGGAGCAACAGTCAAGACTCCTCGATGAGATGGCTGACGTACAGTCTGCGGTACTGGAGGGGGGATGCCACAGTGGAGGAGGACCCACATTTTAATGCTTTGTTGTTGCTGAATCAACAACTCCGCTCTAAAAGGAAAATGACTGCCAGTCTAGTTACGCTAGCCGATAACTAAGGGAGTCAGATGTGATTGGCGGGAGAGCGCGCATCAATCTGTTGATGGGGCCGCACTGCGTGACGGTGCCAAATAGGTTACACCTGCCACACGGGTTGCAAAACTCAACCTAGCATTTCTCTATGCTTTCTGATAAATGTTTTCTTTTTTCTTTCTTTTTCTTTTTCTTTCTTTCTTTTTCCTTCCCTTCTTGATTTTTTCCTTCCTCCCTCCCTTCCTTCCTTCCTTCTTTCCTTCCTTCTTTCCTTTCTTCCTTCCTTTCTTCCTTCCTTCCTGTGTTTCTTTCATTTTTAAGTTTATATCTTCCATGAGACAGAGAGAGAGAGACAGGCACCCTCAGCAGGGTCTCCACACTGCAACCCACCTGGTCTTAGCTGGCCTGGACCTTGGGCACACACTCCTGGTGTGCTGAGGGAGGTCCCGGGATAGAGACATAGGATCCTTCCCATGTAAGTCCTGTTGTGTTACCACCATGCCATTGCCTGGCCGTGTTCTGGTAACATACTTCTGACTCGTTTCCCAGCTCTTAGCTACGCACGCTCCAGGTACTTGGAGTTGTCTCTTCATGTGTATGTGTGCTCCCCTGGGCAGTCTTGTCCTACCACAAGCCCAAATCTGTATTTCAATTTTGTCCTCTGTATGGTGTGTGAGTGCTCCAGAGAAAGACAGAGAGAGAGAAGAGGAGAAATCACTGCCCAGGGAGGTGGCCATGCCACAATCCCCTCCTTTCCAGACTTCGAGGGATTTTGGGCATGCGCAATGCACACTCACCCGGCATGTTTTCAAGCTGCTGGGTCCAGGACTCGAGCCACCTTTACTTCCATACCACCCGCTGGCCCCAGACTTTCTCTTCAAACTACAACAACTAAGTCTCCCTAGCAATCCATGCCCAACTCTGACTGAGACCACCACAGGTCAGTTTCTGCAACTTTCTTTTCTCTAGTCCATCTCGAATCATCCTGTATAGAAGTCTATGAAAATGCCCTTGATTGCCTAGGCTGCTGGTAGAGCCCAGAGCACAAAACGTGACTGATTAGTCCCTGCCCTCACCTGCCAGACCTCTGCAGGTGCCCGCAGCTTCTCTGCTGCTGTTAGACTTGGGGCTTTCTCTCTGCCTGGGGCCATTTTTTTTTTAATTTATTTATTCTCATTCTACATTTGATAAACTCCTTAAATCACAGTTCCAGCCCAAAGCGCCCGTCTCTGTGAAGCCATGGTTCTATGTGTGCTTAGTTATCAACGCATGCCACACCATGATCCCGTATCACCTTGTACATTTGCCTTGTAGCACTTGTCGTGTCAGAACACCATCAGATTTCCGGAGTTGCCTCTCTAACCTACTGAACACTCAAGATTGTATCTCACCCATATTTGTCTCTGCTATATCTAAAATACTATCTGGATTAAAAACCGCATGCTTTTTATGTGTTTCGAATGTCTAAATTTAATATTTAATATATAGACAATAGAGACAATTTGAACCGTTTTTGTTTTGGGGATCACGTCATACTCCTCAGTCACACTAACAGGCTTTTTTTCAATTTTTAGGATTAAAATTATTATTACTGGGGCCGGCAAATGGCATGGTGGTTAAAGGCGCTGGACTCCCACATGGCCGACCACGGTTCAAGTCTCGAACCTGGTGGCTTGCTTTCTCACTTCCTCTCTCTCTGTCTCTCTCTGATCAAACTGGAAAATAATAATGATAATAATAATAAATAAAGTTAAAATAGAATAATTCTTTTAAAAAAAGAAAAGAAAAGAAAGTATTTAAAAAAAAATTATTATTACTACTAATTCATAGCCAGACAGTTCATGCAGTTGCTAGGGAGAAAGAACTGTCCTAGTGGGACGTAAGCACACACAGTCCGTTCTCCTCCTTTTCTTCACCCCATCGGGATTTAGCAAACACACACGCCATGTTCTCCCAGCTGCCAGGGCAGGGATTTGATCCATCGTCAGCTATTTATGTTTGGCTCCCTGGACACTGCCCCTAACCACTGCACTGTTTTGAGGGCCAGCCTCAAAATCTATCTTGAGACCAGCAGTAAACATAATTTAAATGGCTATGTCGCTGGACTCCCATGTAGTCAACCGCAGTTCAAGTCCTGGACCCAGTGGCTTAAACTCACACCGGGCACATGTGTGTGCATACCCAAGATTCCGAGAGGAGAATGGAGGAGAAGGGATTGTGGTGTGGCCATCCCCCCTGGGGGGTGATTTCTCGCTTTCTGTCTCTCTGTCTCTCTCTGTCTTTCTGGCGAGCACATGAGCCCTAGAGCAAAAATCTCTCCAGAAAAAAAAAAAATCTATCTTGAATAGATTTTCTGTCTGTTCTGAAAATTCCCTGGTGACCCACACATTTCCAAATTCATGTGATCAGCCAATGCCATTTATCTCCTCATTCCTTGCTATCCAAAACACCGCTCCTCCTTCAACTGCTTTCCCATGGACCCGGTTCCCATCTCTTATACACGTTACTTCCAGACGAATCTCAAATAATGCTCACTTGCTAGCTGTGGTGCTTAACCCCAGACAAAAACAAATTATAATTCCCGCATCCTTACATTTATTATGCAGACACATTCTTTCATAAGTGTGTTTTTGTGTGGTATGTTCATTGAAATTTTTCAAAGCTGAGAAACTTCATGTAAGTATTTATTTATATGCATGTAATAAATGATAAGAAAAGGGAGCACTTGCATGTTCTAATCTTTGTGATGTGCAAGCGGTTTTAACATAGTGCTCCTCTCTTGGTTATAGGTTTGTTAATATTGACCATTTATATCCCTGGTTGTCGATTACATTGGTTTCAGCCTCGATGTACCCACTGGTGTTAAATGTCTTCATTCTTACATTCTGAAAGTAACAACTGCCCTGTTTTTTTGCTGCTGATCATACCTTTTCTAAATGAAATTGCTTTATGCAGTGGTTACGTTTAAAGTTCACCATTGCCACTTTCATGTCAGTTGTATCATTCGCGGTGAAGGAAGTTAAAATCCAATTACCTATCAGAAATAATGTGGTATTCAAATTAGATATTGAAAGTAAGTACCAGTGGGTTGTCAGGAAAGTCAAGATGCATTTTTGCATGGGGAAATATGTCATGACTTTCCGGACAACCTAATATTTTAACTTTTTAAATGATAAATACCTAATTGTTTGCTTTTTGTTTTTGAGAGAGACATTTTCTATAGACACATATGCTCACCAGGGAGATATATAGAGAGAGAAAGTGAGAAATCATCCCCCGGGGGATGGCCATGCTGCACTCCCTTTTCCTCCATTCTCCTCTTGGGATTTGGGGCACACACACTCACGTGCCCGGTGGGAGTTTCAAGCCTCTGGGTCTAGGACTCTAACTGCAGTTGACCATGTGGTAATTCAGCATCTTAACCACCATACCAATTCCTGGCTCCTAAATGATAACTTACAACTATCTTAAAACAGTTCATGATGTGCATTTTCTATTCAGTGATGAGTTTAAAAGTATATTGTTATTTGTGAAAGTATTTTATATATACTTCTTATGAATGAAAACTTCCAAATATATTTAGCTAGAAATAACACCCAAAATAAGTAAAATTGTATAATGGTTTATGAAAAATATTACTTTGAATAATGCATATAATACTTACATGTATAATATATTCTAAATAATCTAATATTTAATATTCTTATAGTCATATTATAAGAATATTGAAAAAGTCATGTATTTTTCCATGCAAAAATGTGTCACAACTTTTCCAAAAAGCTAACTCAGAATCATAGCCATTCTTATATAAATAAGATTATGATAAATTAATAAAGTTAAGATTATGTAACCAATGAGTCTTATCTTACCATATAAATATTTTAATGTAAATAAGTATAAAACATTAATTTTTATAAAATATGCAAACATTTTTAGCTGGAGTAAATGAGTGTCTCAAAGTAATTGCTTCGTTTTAAATCATTATACAATCATGTATGAATACATGCATAATTTCAGTTTTATAATTACCTTTTAATGGAAATAGTAACTGTAGCATCTTCATATTTTATTCCTTTTCAATCTGCATATGCCTAAGGATAGCAGAATGCATATGAAGAAATTCCACCTTGGGGAGTAGAGCTCCAACTTTTAACAACTTAAGAAAAGGTTAATGTGGTACTCTGTGGTTAATTAAATCAGAGCCCCCAATAGTCTACTTCTTAGTTAAGGGAATATTCTAAATAGGGCACTTGTTTTAGCTTTTTTTCAGTAATACCCAATGGTCTTGGTTTCCTAGCTATGGTTAGAGAATCAGTTCTCATTATCCTGCAATGCATGTGCCTTCATGGTAAAAAGAAAATTATATGTCTATTCTTCATCTTCAATCAGTGTCCTTCCTCCAAAACAAACACTTGTCCATCCCCTCTACTTCATATAGACCAAGAGAATGTTTAGAAGTCAGGGTGGACCATGGGACCAGCAGTTAGCATAATGGCTATGTCACTGGACTCCCATGTAGTCGACTGCGGTTCGCGTCCTGAACCCGGTGGCTTAAACTCACGCCGGGCGTGTGTGCGTGCGTGCCCAAGATCCCGAGAGGAGAATGGAGGAGAAGGGATTGCGGCGTGGCCATCCCCCCTGCGGGGTGATTTCTCCCTTTGTGTCTCTCTGTCTGTCTGGGGAGCGCACACGCCCTATAGCAAAAACCTCTCCAAAAAAAAAAGGGTGGACCAGGACCAGCAGGTGGCATGGTGGTTAAGGTGCTGGACACTCACACATGGCTGACCATGGTTCAAGTCCTGGGAACTGGTGGCTTGCTTTCTCACTTTTTCTTTCTCTCTCTCTCTCTCTCTCTCTCTCTCTCTCTCTCTCTCTCTCTCTCCCCTCGTCAAATTTAATAAATAAATAAATAATGTTAAAAAAAAAAAAAGTCAGGGCGGACCTTTGTAAACACCTCTGTGGAAGACTACCAGGAGCTTCGTGAAGACCCCGTTGCTCTATTACTCGTCTCATTAGTACCCTGTTCCCCTTCCCTGACACTACTAAATACTTAACTGAGTAGGCAATATCCATATACTACAGCACGGCTCGTCCACTCCAGCACACAATCTCGCCTCCCTCCTCACCTCCTACACACACCTTTCTTTAAACACTTATTAAAGTGAAAAGAATGGAGATCTGGTCTAGAAAACTCTCAGAGCAAGCAAAACCAAAGTCCTTAAAAATAGCTTAGCGGGTCCAGTCAGTGGCAGGCGGTTAAGGCTGAATCCTACATGGCAGCTGCACTGTTAGAGTCCCACCCCCAGTGGATTGAGAAACGCCAGGCAGGAGCATGTGCATGCCCCAAATCCTGGGGAGAGGGAGCGATGGAAGAGAAGAGACTGCGTGATCATCCCCCACAGGGGTACTTTCTTAGGCTCTCTCTCTCTTTCTCTCTTTCTAAAGCAAGTGCACATACTCTCTGACAAATTAATAATAATAATAATAGTAATAATAAACCCTCGAGAAGCCAGCTGGTGGCACCATAATACATGCCAAGTTTTGCAAGGCAATCCACGTGGGTAGGTTGGCAGGTGGGTGCAGAGACCTCACTGAGCACACCAGGCCTATGTTGCCCACGATCCTGGCCTGGCCAAGACTGGGCTCGGATTGTGGCATCAGGACCCTGTGAAGGGCTGCTCTGTCTCTTTCTTCTTTGCTCATAGAAGAAAGAAAGAACAAACTGCTTTTCTTTTCTTTTCTTTTCTTCCTTTGTAATAGCCTTAATCTTGCTTAGATTGCAATGTAAGCAAAACTTTACTTAAGCTAACTTAGCCTGGGTCATGCTTGTGTCTGGAAAAATGAGTTTTAATCCCAGCCTTTCAGAAGCAGTTGACTAACACAGGTAGGTGACGAGGAACTTTTCAACAAGGTGCCTAAAAGAAGGCCATTTTGTCATTGCAAACCAACGAAACACCTTATTTTTGCTTTTGCATTCTTACACTGTTTTCTTGCCCCTGGTGTTTTGCCCTGGGGACACGAGACCCCTTTCGGTCTGCTGTTACCCTATTCATCCATTGCTTCTTATTCAAACTCTGAAAATTGTATCTTGCCTCAGATTTTTTACATCTTTTTCAAAGTTGATCTACATATGATTTTCCATCCCAGAGAGACAAACCAAGAGAAAGAAGCCCTCCAGCCGGGCCCCACACTGCAGTCCACCCCCAGGCTCAGCACGCAGATCACAGCCATGTATAGGGAGGCCAGCACATATTGGGGATGGGGGGGGCTCAGGACGAGAACCAGGGTCTTCGCAGTGAGTCCAGCACCACAGACCGCTGCTTTGCCCCTGCACCACCATCTGGCCCTGGACCCTTCTCTTAGTTCTCAGCCTCAAAAAAGGTGACCACAGGGACCAGCAGTTAGCATAATGGCTATGTCACTGGACTCCCATGTAGTCAACCGCGGTTTGAGTCCCGGACCTGGTGGCTTAAACTCACGCCAGGCGCATGTGTGTGCATGCCCATGATCCCAAGAGGAGAATGGAGGAAAAGGGATTGTGGCATGGCCATCCCTCCTGGGGGGTGATTTTTTCGCTTTCTATCTCTCTGTCTCTCTCTGTCTTTCTGGCGAGTACACAAGCCCTATAGCCAAAGCTTCTCAAAAAGAAAGGTGACCACATATCCTGACTCATTCTGTCGGCATGACTATTAACAGTGCCCACTTTATTCTCCAAAGTGACCTTTTGGATATTTTGATAGGCAGAGTAATGCCCGCCCACCAAGACACCTGTGCTCTTAATTCCCAGGACCTGTAAATACATGCTTTTCCTGACAAAGGGACTTTGTAAGTGTGATAAAGGGTAGGGACCTTGAGGGGTGGGGATTGTCCTGGATCTTTGAGTGGATCCGATTAGTCTCCTCTGTTCTTAGATGCAGAGAGCTCTCCTGGGTATACCAGAGAGATGTGACAGAAATGGAGGACAAAAGATTTCAAGTGTGACCTTCTTTGCTCCCTTTGAAGATGAAAGACGGGGCCAGCAGGTAACGCAGTGGTTGCATTGCTTGACTCCCACATGGCCGACCACAGTTCAAGTCCTGGACCCAGTGCTTTGAAACGTACACTGGGTGCATGTGCATGTGTACCTGAGCCCTCGGGAGAATGAAGAAGGGACCGTGGCATGGACATTCCCCTTCGGGGTGATTTCTCACTTTCCCTCTCACTCTGTCTCTGTCTCTCTCTGTCCAGTGAGCACACACCCTAGGGCAAAAATAGAAAGAGGAAGATGGAGGACAAGAACAAGAATCAAAGACCCCAGATGACCTCAGGAAACTGGGAAACAACCCTGTTCGGAGCCAGTAAAGAAACATGATTTCAACCTTTTTTTATTTTATTTTATTGGTTTTTTTTGAGAGGTTTTCTCTGTACGGCGCGTGTGCTCGCCAGACAGACAGAGAGAGACAGAGAGACAGAAAGCGAGAAATCACCCCCCAGGGGGGATGGTCATGCCGCAATCCCTTCTCCTCCATTCTCCTCTCGGGATCTTGGGCACGCACGCACACGTGCCCGGCGTGAGTTTTAAGCCACCGGGTCCGGGACGCAAACCACGGTTGACTACGTGGGAGTCCAGCGACATAGCCATTACACTAACTGTTGGTTCCCACTCTCAATCTTGAAGCAAGGAACTAGAGTGTCACACACCCACGTGAGCGAGAGACGCATCTTCCCTAAGTGCCTCCAAATGAGCACAGCCTACAGATACCTTTGAATTTAGGCGGACGAGACTTGCACCTGTTAAACAAAAACGTCAGACCATTTAATTTAGTGGAAATTAATTGAGCGAAGACTATTCAGGCCGTTCCCAGGAATGGCTTCCAAGGAACTCCCAGAGGCCTGGTAAGAGCATCCTTGTGTTCTAGAAAGAGCAAGCGATCCATGCAGGACCCAGAAGGTGACTCCCAGAAGCGGAAGGGCGAGCACGAGGTAGAGAAAGAATGGAACTGAAGGCGTCTTCAAGCTCAGAGGGGCCTGTCTGTGCCTGGCCCGGCAGCAGCAGCTGTGATTGGTGGTGACTTAGCGACTAACCGAGGAAGCATGTTTCCAAGCGAGGTTGCAGTTTGCTCGCAGAAGCTAAGGCAGGAGCTTGGGGCCTTCTTAGGCCAGTACACTTGGATGCACCTAAGGGACCCATTTGTTTAAGCTGCCGAGTATCTGGTAACTAGTTATGGCCACAATTGAAAACTGACAGGTTTTAATTATAGGCTCAACCTGGTCAGGAACCTGCAGCGTCGGAGCCTGACTCCTAAACCACTTCATGGGTCAGATTTCATGCAGAGAGTAAAGGCTGCCCTTCTGTCCTCTTAAGAATTTGTTGCTTGGGGGCCGGCAGGTGGTATGTTTAAGGGTGCTGGGCTCCCACATGGCTGACCAAGGTTTGAATCTCAGATCTAGTGGCTTGCTTTCTCATTTTCTCTCTCTCTGTGTCCCTCTCTGGTCTAAATAAATAAGCAAAATTAAATAAAAATAACTCTTAAGAAAATAAAGAATCTGTTGCCACACCCTCCAGTCTAGAAGGAGAATGGGCATGTATTTTATACATAGCAAGGTATTGTTGGGGGTGTATGCCATTAGAGGTTGAAAATTTAATCTCATCACTTCAGAACTAGTTTACATATATATATACAGAAATGACAATGTTGGCATTTTTAAGAGTATCATAATGCAGCTGGATCAATGTGAATTACATGAAAGAAGAAAGCACTTAAGTGTTTGAGAAAAGCTGCTTCAGCTGCTCTGGATTTCCCTTGATTGAGCCCTGACTTCTGCAACTGCCGCTGCAGCTGTTTCAGGTTCAAGTGCTACTTCGTCTTTTAATTTTGACAGGCTTGCTTTCTCATTTTCTCTCTCTCTGTGTCCCTCTCTGGTCTAAATAAATAAGCAAAATTAAATAAAAATAACTCTTAAGAAAATAAAGAATCTGTTACCACACCCTCCAGTCTAGAAGGAGAATGGGCATGTATTTTATACATAGCAAGGTATTGTTGGGGGTGTATGCCATTAGAGGTTGAAAATTTAATCTCATCACTTCAGAACTAGTTTACATATATATATACAGAAATGACAATGTTGGCATTTTTAAGAGTATCATAATGCAGCTGGATCAATGTGAATTACATGAAAGAAGAAAGCACTTAAGTGTTTGAGAAAAGCTGCTTCAGCTGCTCTGGATTTCCCTTGATTGAGCCCTGACTTCTGCAACTGCCGCTGCAGCTGTTTCAGGTTCAAGTGCTACTTCGTCTTTTAATTTTGACACTTCAAAAATTCGTTAATTTAGCTTTAACTAGCTCACTTACAGTTAAGCAATAAAATCTGTCTCTGCAGGAAATCAGTTTAGGAAAAGAAAGCACATATGTTACATAAACATACAAAGTTGCAAATCGAGTGGCAAAGTCTTCTGTGGCAAAGCCCACTGGTACCCAAGAGACAGTCTTCCTTGCTCTGCAGTCACATGGGAATAGCTGAGAGCCTAGAGGGGCCATTACCCTGGGTGGAGAGAAGGGGTATGTTGAGGTCAAGCTAAAATTGATCAGAAGAAAGTGGTCCCTAGACTACAGCTCCTTCTGGAAACTTGTTAGAAATGCAGTTCTTGGGACCCACTTCAGACCTACTGGATCAAAATTGCTGGGGGTGAAACCCAATAGTCATCAACCCAAGAGAAGCCCTACGGGGGATCTGGTATGTGATAATGTCTGAGGAGCCTCAACCCAACAAAACACAGGTGCTGGGAACCAGCAGTTAGCGTAATGGCTATGTTGCTGGACTCCCACGTAGTCGACCATGGTTCCTGTCTCGGATCCGGTAGCTTAAAACTCACGCCAGGCGCGTGTGCGTGCGTGCCTAAGATCCCGAGAGGAGAATGGAGGAGAAGGGATCGCGGCGTGACCATCCCCCCTGGGGGGTGATTTCTCGCTTTTTGTCTCTATGTCTCTGTCTGTCTGGCGAGCGCACGCGCCCTACAGTGAAAATCTCTCAAAAAAAAAAAAAAACACAGGTGCTGTTTTTGTATGTGTGGGTTGGAGAGAGGGTACATTCATGTGTTCAAATCTGGTGAGCCATTATTAAAGTGTTGAAAAGAGCTTAGAGACTTCCTGTGATTATGGTGTTTAAGCAGGCCCTTTGGGAATTGATTAGGCATCAGGGTGGGACCCCCATGACTGAGTCCAGGTGGGTTAACAGGGGGGAGGGAAATGAGGTAGACACAGGCACCCTGCTCCAGCTCCTGCTTGCCACCTTGTTATCCACCAGCAAGAAGACCCTCTCTAGATGCCAGCTCCATGCTCTTGGACTTCTCAGCTCCCGAACTGTGAGTTCAATAAAACTCTGTTTCCTTAAATTACCCCGACTCAGCATTCCTATAATTAGCAACAGGAAACCCCAACCAGTCACTTTATAAACATTCTCTAAGCTTCCTCCAAAGATAGCATGTAAGAAACCTTCAGGAATATACACAGAGGTTCTACTTACCACGGTGCTTTCCCCATAAGGTTTTTCCTTAGAGAACTGTGTCCTAATGATAGAGTTCTTAATATACAGCCCATCAGATTCATAACAGAGCAGGTGTCGAACAAATGGAGACCAATAATCATCATTGATAATGTGGTAAGAGAATTTTTAATGAGTAGGCATCCCAAAGGGAAGACAAAGTGTGTCAATTTGGTTTCAGATTAGTTCAATTGGTTTTCTACATTTCAATGCACTTGCTTATATAATAACAAACATTGTAGTGCAATATGGTTTGTAAATATACAAGATGACAGACTTGGAAGACTGTTTCCTTTCCTGCATATTTACGTAATTGATTGACTGATTTAATTTTCTGATAAGGATTTGACCCTCATCATTTTTACTTAGAATTACAAATGCCCTGAAGAACTAGGAGAGGCTCTTGAAAATAAATGGACAAATAATGGAAGTCTAATAATGCTAACACTAAGAAATTTAGCAGTTGAAAATAACTGAAAAAAAAAAAAAAACAGTTATAGCATGCTATCCTTTAGGGGCCAAAGTTTATCATACAAATGTTAATGGCTAAAATATTTTTTTAAGAATTATTTATTTTAATTTTATTTATTCAATTATTTATTTATTTTTAATTTGACCAGAAAGAGACATAGAGAGAGAGAGAGAGAAAGTGAGGAAGCAAGTCACCAGGTCCAGGACTCGAACCCTAGCCAGTCATGTGGGCGTGTCCAGTGCCTTAACCACCACGCCACCTGCTGGTCCCAATGGCTAAAATCTTAATTATTTAGAGAGCATGGGACTCAAAGCCTGCATGTAATGAAAAGGATTTGAGGGAAAATAAGGGAGTAAATGGGGCGTAAACCACTGGAGACTGTAAACATAGCTTGTGCCTGTGAGGATGCTCGTTGATTTGGACTGAGATACTGACCCTTTTAAAGCATTCATTCTTGCTTCATTGTGTATCTTGAAGGATTACAGTTGAGGCTCGTCATTGTATGATAGATTTGACTATCTCGATTCATATGGCTAACCAGTATTGCTTGTATACCCTAAAAATAGTAAATAGAACTAAAAGTAATGCCAATTGCAAACCATGGTGGGGGGGTGGAATTACAGGAAAGATCCGAGTTCTGAATTCTACTATTGCTGTGACAAGTTGGAAGAGATAAGAAGCTGGTTAATGTGACTTCCATGTAAACCACAGCACTCTAATGGATGGATTAGTATGGACCAGTGTTTTCCCCCTTCATGTTCGCTAACTCAGGCATTGACGATGATGGGCTCACATGATAATACACCTTACTGTAAAGGCCACGTAACTTCTCTGCTCTTTGTACGTGAGCATGTTGTTCCATGAGCATTCAGTCTTCTACTTCCAGTGTCTAATAAAATAACATAGGCAGGGGAGCAGGCCTCAGAAGACACCTTCATGGCTACTGAGAACTAGTCATGCAGTTTTCTAATTTTTGCTTTTTTTAAAAAATTTTTTTAAATAGTTTTTTTCATCTCTTTTTTCTCTGTTTCTTGGTTGTTTTTGTTGCTGTTGTTTCTCTCTCTGTGTTTCCTTTTCTGCACGCTCCTGGATGCTCAGATTGAACTTCAAGTTTGGGAAGAAAACAACTTTCCATCAGATTACTAGAAATCACTGCAGGGCTACAAGAAATACTGGAAAGCAAAAAAATACCTCTCCTCCAAGGGAAAAGAATAACTCCTCTTCATCCACAGACAGTTCAATGGAAATCATGGAAATGTCTGATAAAGAATTTAGAACATTCATAATGGCGAAGCTAACAGAGATGGAAGAGAAGAGAGGCAATGAACTTCAGAAGAGAATGGAGAAAGGAGCTGACAAGTTCCAGGAGGTGAGGAAATTCTTACAAGATCTAAAAGAGGCATTACACACTTTACAAAAGCATCAAATGGAACTGTTAGAGATGAACACTATAATACAAGAAGTCAAAATCTCTCTTGAAAGTATTAAAAGCAGACTAGATCATTCAGAAAATAGAATCTCAGACGTAGAAGAGAAAATAGATGACCTGGAAAAATCCACCATGAAGACTGAGAAAATGACCCCAAAATTTGAGAATAATATACTAGAAATACTAGATACCATCAAATGTCCAAACATCCAGATAATTGGCATCCCAGAAGGCAAGGAGACCCATAAGGGCATTGATAATCTATTCCATTGAAATCCTGTAAGAAAACTTTCCAAACTTAGAGAGGCACTCATGGATCCAGTCCCAAGAAATACAGATGATCCTGAATAGAATCAACCCAAGAAGATCTTCTCCAAGACACATTATAGCCAGACTGACCAAAACTACAAAGACAAGATACTAAGATTGGCAAGAGAAAAACGGCAAGTTACCTACAAAGGATATCCCATCAGACTAACAGCAGACCTCTCATCAAAAACAATACGAGCGAGAAAAGAATGGGAAAACATTCAAAGTGTTAAGGGAAAAGCAATATCAACCGAGAATACTGTACCCAGCAAGATTATCCTTCATATGGGAAGAAAAGACAAGAACATTCTCAGATAAACAAAACCTGAAAGAATTCACGTGCGCCAGACTAGATCTCAAAGAAGTTTTCAAGGGAGTGCTATGTCAGGAAAATTAAATATAGTCATACAGAAATAAGAGTTCAAAAACCAAGAAAATGGCCAACTTAATCATAGGGACAATTC
>NW_006204918.1:1231338-1234654 GCF_000334495.1 Tupaia belangeri chinensis
ATCTCACTATAATCATTTATAAGAGTAGTGGATTTCTTTATAATTATAATATTTAATTATATATAATATTTGCTTATAGTGGGTTATACTTCTATTTAATTATAGATAATATTTAATTATTTGTGATGTTAATTACAATTATATTGAGTTATACTTATATTTAATTATATATACTAGTGATTATAATTATTTTACATTCAATTTTTTGTTTAATATAATGATTTATTTCATTTTTTAAATTATTTTTCAATTGGCTGTAGGACCTGTGTGCTCAACAGAGAGTAACAGAGAGAGAGCGAAAGAGAAAAGGAAAGTTAGAAAGCAAGTCACCACGTCTGGGACTCGAACTGCAGTTGGCCATGTGGGAGTCCAGCATCCTAACCACCACGCCACCTGCTGGCCCCTTTACATTTTTTGAATGGAAGAAGAGTTGCAAGTGGTCGTGCTTAACAGTGAGAAAACATAAACACATGTCTCTTTCTGTTCCCATTTTTATCTTCTCAGTTTCCCTCAGTTCAGTTTCCCAAAGATGATGGTGTTGTGTTCTTCAAATAACTCTTTTTCTTTTCCTTTCTTTCCTTTTTTTTTTTTTTTTTTTTTTTTGTAACTCATAATGAGAAATTCTGAAGTAAGAGACAAGATACTCTAATTTTTAATATCAGAACACTTCTTAGGGAGATGTTAGAAAAACACAACTACTGTTGACTTCTGGTTTTCTCATGTCAGAAACTTTTCTATGCATTTTCTATCACTGTATAATAGCATTTGTCATTGAAATACTTGAATAGTGCTTTCTTTTTTCCTTAGTGTACAGTTTTGTGTAAAAAAAATATACAGGGAACCAGCAGTTAACGTAATGGCTATGTCGCTGGATTCCCACGTAGTCGACCGCGGTTCACGACTCGGACCCGGTGGCTTCAAACTCACGCCGGGCGCGTGTGTGTGCGTGCCCAAGATCCCGAGAGGAGAACGGAGGAGAAGGGATTGCAGCATGACCATCCCCCCTGGGGGGTGATTTCTTGCTTTCTGTCTCTATGTCTCTGTCTGGCGAGCGCAAAACCTCTCCCCCCCCAAAAAAAAAAAAAAATATATATATATATACATATTATATATGTGTATATATATATATATGTATATATATATATACACACATACATACAGCTAAGAGAATAGTTTCATTGCTGAAAACGATTCTTCCACATAGACTTGGTGTTGCTTTCCAACCAGTGAGAGGAACTCGGCCCTCAGTGCTCTGAGACGCCAGGTAGTCAGGCACAGGAGGGAGAGACGTGGCCTGGGACATGAGCTCACGGGGGGCTCCATGGGTGACAGACTTAATCTCTCTGGGTTTTGACTTCCATATCTGAAAATGAAGAGATCTGTACTTAGATTATGACCTAGAGCCCTTCTAGCTTTATGTGTCTGCGTGTCTGTGTCCCTGAACCCATGACGATGTTTCTGTTCCAGGCTCCTGAGCCCTGGAGTGGTCAGAGCTAGTTGGATCCCAGGGATGGGTCTCTCCCAATACCTAATGGTGAGAGGTGTTGACCAGTTATCCCCGTGCCTGCCAGGGACCCTCGCATGACCTAAGTCCTAAAGTGATGCACTGCTGACCCCTCCTGCAACATCAAAAAAGCCCTTTCATCTTCATCTTGAAAAGCTTCCTTTGAGAATATTTTCAGAAAACTTCCAACACTGCTTCCGTGGGAGATGGGATAGCAGGCATATGTATGAAATATGAGGAAATTTTCAAAATATAAAAATTGCAAAAGACTCCTTGTATAGAAGCTGACTGCAGGAGGAATTTTCGTGGGAACAGTTTTGATATATCTCAAGCTGCGGTCTGTATGCATTTTAGATGAGTCTTTTTACATTTGCTGTTTACAGAACCAAATAAGTTTCTCCAAAACTGAAAGAAATATCGAGATAAACTTTTCTTTTAAAATATACATGTTGGCGAAGGCTAAAAATATTTGTTTTTCTTTTTCTATGTCCTCAAAGTCATAGGCAAAGAAACTCGAAGTCAGGTATATCCATGCCACTTCTTTTTTAAGGAAAATTTACTTTTAGAATCTCTTTGAAATAGTTTAGGTCAGATATATGTGAACAGATACCTCTCAGATACCATGAGATCTGGTCTCTGAAAGGCTAAATTTCTGCTCTGCTCTTCTTTTGCTTTTTTGTGTTTTCTTTGTTTTTGGAGAGGTTTTTGCTAGAGGGTGTGTGCACTCACCAGAAAGACAGAGACAGAGAGACAGAAAGTGAGAAATCACCTCCAGGAGGATGACTATGTTGTAATCCCTTCTCCATTCTCTTCTCGGGATCTTGGGCATGCATCCACATGTGCCTGGTATGAATTTAAGCTGTCAGGTCCAGGTCTCAAACCATGGTCTACTACATGGAAGTCCAGGGTCGTAGCCATTACACCATCTGCTGGTCCCTCTGCTCTGCTCTGCTTTTTATGCCTGCTCATCACCAGACACTGTCTACCATGGATTACTTCCCGGAGGAAACCTCAGGTCAGATACACCCTTCAGGGTCCGTCAGTGTGCTTATTCTGGTTGCTATGCAGAGCTAAGTGAGTGAGATCAGAAGTACATGTGCTTCAGCCTCCGTTTTCCGTAAAGGTTTGTCTTTCTCTCTCTCCCCCAAAGACAAGCAGACAAAAATTATCTTCATGTAGGTAAACACACTGCAAATTAAGGGCATAAGTTTATAGTCAGAGGTAGATTCAAATCTTAATTCTATCACCAACAAACTGTGTGATCGTAGAGAAAATATTTAACCTCTCTAAACTTTCATTTGTTCAGTTCTAAAAGTGACATCAAATTCCGGAGGAAAAGTCTGAGAATGATGAGACCTATCTCTGTAACTGTGTGTGTGTGTGTGTGTGTGTGTGTGTGTGTGTGTGTGTGTTGGGCTTCTGGAAAAGTCATGAAGTATTTTCTATGCAAAAATGCATCATGACTTTTCCAACAATCTAATATGTTATATGTTATATGTAATATATCCATACAAATATAATTTTAAGTGAACATGGATGACTCCCCAAACCCAATTCTTTTACTTTAAAGAAGACAACTATGTAGTCTTGGGAAGCTGTCGTATGTGAACAAGGGCCCAAAGGGAAGAGTCTGATTGTGTCAAATCTGAATGTGAGGCCAACAGGTAGCATGGTGGTTAAAGTGCTAATTTCCCACATGGCTGACCGTGGTTCAAGTCCTAGACCCAGTGACTTAAAAATCACACCGGAGGGAACCAGCAGTTAGCGTAATGGCTATGTCGCTGGACTCCCACGTAGTCGACCGCGGTTCGT
>NW_006204918.1:1234736-1235176 GCF_000334495.1 Tupaia belangeri chinensis
ACCCTCCCCCCTGGGGGGTGATTTCTCGCTTTCTGTCTCTCTGTCTCTCTCTGTCTGTCTGGCGAGTGCACGCGCCCTACAGTGAAAATCTCTCCAAAAAAAAAGAAAAATCACACAGGACACATTCTTCTTCTTCCTCCTCTTCCTCTGCATCTTCTTCTTCTTCCTTTTCCACTATGTTGGTGCTAGCCATTTATGGCCTTTCCTGCTCCCTCTTTCTTCCCCTGCACCCAGAGCCCTTTGCTGATTATTTCTCCTTACGCTATCTATGTCCCTTTCTTGTATTAGTAATAGTATTTTTCATGGATTTGGTACACACTAGTCTTCATTTAAAAAAAAATGGCCCATTGAAAATGAATTCATCTATTTATCTTATACTGATTTTTTTTTTTTTTTTTTTTTTTTTCAAAAAAAGTCTTCATCCCCCAGGGAAAATTTTT
>NW_006204918.1:1235262-1243926 GCF_000334495.1 Tupaia belangeri chinensis
AGACATAGAGACAGAAAGCGAGAAATCATCCCCCGGGGGGCCTGGCCACGCTGCAACCCCTTCTCCTCCATTCTCCTCCTGGGATCTTGGGTACATACGCACACGCGCCTGGCGTGAGTCTAAGCCTCCGGGTCCGGGACTTGAACTGCGGTCGACTACGTGGTAGTCCAGCGACATAGCCATTATGCTAACTGCTGGTCCCACCACAGTTAAATTTCTTATAGGCAGAAGTCAAAATTATTTCTATTTAAATTTTTAATTATCACCTTGGGTATTTTAAATGTTGACAATTCTACTATCTATATATATTTTTTAATCTTAAAAATGGTTTCTATTTAAATCATGTCTCAATGTTAAGACTTCACTTGGACAAGTTTTTTAATCTTAAAAATGGTTTCTATTTTATTTATGTCTCAATGTTAAGACTTCACTTGGACAAGATCAACAGTTCTTACCTATTCTTCATTTAGTTCAAAATTAAGTTTGCAGTTTCCATTTCTCTCATACATGAAAGAATTAGGAGAAACGGCTTTAGGCTGTTTCTATACCTTAGGAGACTCTCCTTAACTCTGTGGTATCAGGCTCAACAGTCCCAGTTATGGAAGTCATTAGAATGTATCGGTAATTGACCAATAGCTCTTAAGACTAGAATGGCTAGAAGGACAAAAAGAGATCCCAAGAAAAAAATTAATCTTAAATAATTAACCCCAACAGAGCAAGTTCTCCCTGTCATCTCATTCCCCCCGGGTGCCGGAACCCAGTGTTATTGTGACCTGAAGCTCAGAGACCACCACATGATTACAGCCTTCATCTGCTGAAGGAGGCGTCATTGTCTTGGCATTTCTGTATTTTCCGTACAATGTGCTCCTCAAAACTTAATAAGATGCTAATGGATAGTAAGCAAAACAGTTCATAACCAAATTCTTTGAAAATATTAAAAGATATCAGACTCTTGAGCATTTAATACACACGTCGAAGTAGCAGACAGGGGCCCTAAGAATATACACACTGGACACATTCTTCTTCCTCCTCCTCTTCCTCTGCATCTTCTTCTTCATAGGCCAAACATGGAGTCCCAAAGTGGCTAAGCTTTACTCACAGAGACAGCTTGCAGCCCTGGCTCAGTGACTGGCCTAGGCAGAATGACCTAAACCAAAGAATTAAGCCCCCCTGCCCCCACCTTTAGACGAAGGATCTCCTAACCATGTACTCACTCCCAAACTAGGAGAACAACAACTGGACCCAGCCCGCATATACCTCCTCCTCCTCCTCCTCCTCCTCCTCTTTCTCCTCCTCCACCACCACATGCATAAACCCAACTTGAACACAAGCCTGAACAAAGCTCCCCTGATCCAGATAAAAACCCTTTGCCCCAGTTCCATCTTGGCAACCCACTTGGGACCCTTCTCTGTTTGGGAGCTTCATTTTTCCTTCCCTCTCATTCAATAACCTCTCGACTCTGTAATACTCTCTCTGTGTCCACACCTCTGCTTCCTCATGAGCTCAGACATGAACCCATGTCCCTCTGGGGGTGCTGGGCCTGATCACCCCTGCACTCCCATGTTCCTGTGTCACCCAGAGAGGGAGAGCAATGGAGTTCACAGCTCATGTCCTTGCAATAAGACTTCACTGTGCTTTTTAATGGAACTTACCATAGAGTATATGGCAGAAAACCTACGTCAGTATCACCGATATATCACTGACATAGCAATTCAAAGCTGCTTTTACACAAAAACCAGTACTGAATGTAATTTCTCCATTAAATCACTGTTATTTGTTCAATTTGTTCCAATTCACGCTTTACATCCAAAGTTATTTTATTTATTATAGATCTAGAATCAAGAGACAATGCCTGTATACCTACTTTTGTTTAAAAAGAAAAAAGAGTTAACGGTTATATGTTTAATTGTTGTTGTTCAACAGTTAATTCAGATAAATCAGTGTCCAAATAGGATTTATAATTAGTACATTATTGATGCAATTTAAGCTACATAGGACAATTAACTGGTTCAAAGAGTGAAATAATTTTTTTAACTACCTCTTAGTCATCCTAGAAACCATAGGATTACTCTAGGAAAACAGAACTAAGGTATCGATAGGAACCATTTCTATAGAAGAAATTTTCATAAACATGCAAAAATATATTCAATAAATGTCAATTAGGATTCATAAGTCTTCTCCTATCTAAAATATTTTCATTAGAAATTACTTGAGATGGGCTGTTTCATAAACAAATAGAAAATTACGTTTTTAAAAATGTTAAAGCTTTAGATAGTATATTTAAGCTAAAAATTTTATAAAGAACTATGTGAATAATAATCAGTATACTTGGGTATTTAGCTATCAATATAAAAATTTCAGATGTGACAGTATCTTACATTTTGCCAAAAATATTATTCTAGTTTATTTAGTAGATATTTTACTTTATAATTGTTTATTTCTGTCACCTTTGCTTACATTTTCTTTTCTCACTAATACTTTCTTCCTCTGCTAAGGTACTAAACATTTTATGAACTTTTTAGTAATGGGGAAAACAAGATAAACATTCTGTTACCCTGTATGTTACATCACATCTGAATTTCAGTCCTCTTTCATTAATTAAAAATATATATTTTCTACACATTTGTATACTATATCCTGACCAAGCAAAAATGATAAGTATAGGCATTATGATATTTTTTAGATGCTGTTTAGAAGAAACTTTAGGAGTTATCAACAGGAGAATTGAATCAATAATTTATGTCTATTTTGACTTTACAATCTATAAGCTATGAAATATAAAACTGTCTTCATTATTCCTCAGCAGCAAAAGTTATTTTATAGACTAGTTTTAAGGCTGCAGAAACTCTTACCCCTTCTGCATTGTGTCTGAGGTCATAGCCAGTATAAAAATGCACAATAAAATAAAAGGCATAGAGAGAAACAAACAAAAATACAATTACACAGTTTGGAAGTAGATTGTCACATACTCACAGAAAAGATGAATGCGTAGAAAATCATAAGAATCTATTTTTAAGAATCTATTTTTA
Source organism: Tupaia belangeri chinensis (assembly GCF_000334495.1). NCBI lineage: Eukaryota > Metazoa > Chordata > Mammalia > Scandentia > Tupaiidae > Tupaia > Tupaia belangeri. The sequence continues at coordinate 1,238,292 of NW_006204918.1, forward strand.
ATTCTATTTGGGTGAATTTAACCAATTCACAGGATGCAAAATCAGTGTGCATAATCAAATCTATTTCTACATATTGGCAGTGAACAACTAGAAAATAAAAAGGAATAGCATCCACAGTCACGTCTAAAAACATGAACTAGTAGGAACCAGCAATTGGCATAATGGCTACTTCGCTAGTCTCCCATGTAGTCCACTGCGGTTCAAATCTCAGGCCCGGTGGCTTAAACTCACACCAGGTACATGTGCGTGCATGCCCAAGATCCTGAGAAGAGAATGGAGGAGAAGGGATTTTGGTGTGGCCATCCCCCTGTGGGAGGATTTCTCGCTTTCTGTCTCTCTGTCTTTCTGGCAAGTGCACGTGCCCTATAGCGAAAACATCTCAAAAAAATAATAAATAAAAAATAAAAGAACTAGTTATATCCAACAAAGTTTGGGCAAGAATTCTACCAGACAACTGTCATATCTGACTGAGAGATATTAAAGAAGATAAAGGGAACTATATCAATTTTATGACCTGGAAGACTATGTATTGTTAAGACACTAATTTTATATCTGTATATTTAGTGTAACCCAAGATAAAACCTTGGCAAGCAGTGACGAACAACTTAATAAACATTCTAAATCTGATTTTCAAACGTGCATATCCTAGAAGAAAGAAAAAAAGGAATGTTTAATATAAATTTAATAAAAGGGGGTTGTACTATTTGTACAATGATAAACTACAGATCAACAGAGTAGAATGTACAGAAATTGCCCACAAACATAACACTGATTTTTTTTTAAAAAATCCATGCAGTTCAGTAGAGAAATTATAATCCTTTTTAATAAATTATACTGACACAATAATATAGTCATATGGAAAAAATTCTAAATTTTTATCCTAATCTTTATAGTTTTTATGATTAAAAAACAAAATTATCAAAACTTTAGAAAAATGAAATAGCAAGAAATCTGTTCACTTTCATTTCTTAGACAAAATACAAACCTAAAATTAAAAATAATTTATTAGACTTTATTTAAATTTAAAATGTTTGCTTTTTGAAAGACAATTAATAAAATAAAAAGTTATAGGGAGAAAATATTTGAAATATATTATCTGACAGTATATATGAATAATAATAAGAAGAAGAATGACTGCAACTCAATAACAACACAAAACTCATTTATAAAATCAGCAAAATATTTGGACAGACATTACACAAATGGAATTACACAATTGGTAAATAAGCACGTGCAGGAGTGCTCACTGTCATTTTTCATTAGGAAAATGCAAATTAATACCAAAAGGAGAAGGTATTACAGACCCATTAGAATGACTAACATGAAAAAAATCTGAGAAGGTCGTGGAGGAACCGGAATTTTATACATTGCAGCAGGGGATATAAAATAAGACCACTTTGTAAAACAATTTGACATTTTTGCATAAAGCTAATCAAGTTCTTATCATTCAACACTTTCTATGTATTTAACCAAGAGGTATCAAGTCTTCTATCCAAATACCATTTGTACATGAACACTTCAGTAGCAATATTATCAAATGAAAACAACACACTATCCCTCATCAGGTGAATAAATGAACAAACTGAAATATACTCATCTAACCCCATATCTTGAACAATAGAAAGAAATGAAACACTGTTACTTTAAACAATGTGTAGAAATTTCAAAACTTCATGAGGATGAAAAAGTCCAAACTAAAGAGTACCTATCAGATGATTCCATTTACATGCAATTTTAGAATAGGCTAAATTAATCTATAGTAACAAAAAGCAGACTTGTGATTGCCTGGTTCTGGGACCAGAGAAGTTGATTGCAAAGGTCATGGGAAAAGATGATGGGAATGTTCCATATCCCGATTGAGGCAATGATTATATGCATATGAACATTTGTCAAAATTGACTGCAATGAGTATTTACTGCGTTGCACTTTGTTCTGTAAAATTACATCACAATAAAGTTGATTAAAAGAATATGGAGGAGGAGGAAAGAAGAAAAGAAAAAGGAGAAGCCCATGCCAGACCAATCCCCACAATAGAGGGAGCTTTTTCTGGCACACAGAGAAGAGAGGAGCTATGCCTTGCTTCCTAGAGCTCTGTAGAAGCAAGATCCCCAAGGTGAAGGTTTGGAAAGAGGGCCCCGAGAAGTGCACCTGTTCAGCGTAGCTTGGAAGCAACACAATTGTACCCTGCCTTGAGGGTGATGAGGGATTAGAAGAAGCCTTCGCTGCAAGACGGTTAATTAACTCAGCATGGTGAAGAAGGAATGGATAAATCCTTGTGGAGCAGAGGACACAGGAATGAGAGATGGCACAGCTATGCCTATGTGAGCCAAGACTCGGAACCAGGTGACATGTGTGCTGCCAGTGGCTGTCATATGTCCAGAGGACAACTGAGATGGAGCCTCTCAGTGCCAGGGACAGTGGAAGTCTCTCAGACCTTACACAGAACTCCGGGGGAGGAGAGTAAGGACTCTAACTGGCCCCTCACACAGCAGGAAAAATCTCCCTCTGTGGTAGAGTGTGGTCAGGCACGGGCTTCTTGTCCTTTTCTTCTTTCCTCCTCTTCTATCTCCTTTTAATCAACTTTCCTGTGATATAATGTGCACACAACAAAGTGACACACAGTAAATACTCATTGCAGTGAATTTTTTTTCTTCTTAATCTTTATTTTTAATGTATTTGCATTCATTCACTGTACATCAATACAGTATATAAAATAATATTTTCCATCAAGAATACACTATATATTGGCTCAATCAAGGATATTACCATACATGTATCATCAACAAATAATTTCCTATTTCTTGTTTCTTTATTTTGCTTCCTGCCCCCCACTGCCCCGATTCTTTACCACTCACTCTCCACCAACTCCCCACCTTTTTCCACACTGTCTCTGGTAAGTACACTTGTTTCTATGCCTTTTTTTTTCACCTTTTATTGATTCACTAAAGATATTAATTAATTTAAAAACTTTCAATAGCAAGCACAGCTTAAATATACATGTCTATGAACACATGTCTGACTTTAGAAATAAATCTCAGTGAGTAAAGTAACATACTATAAAGTAGAACCTACCAGGAGCTATATAGCTTACTGCAGTCATTAAATGGGTATTAATAGATATTTTTAATGAATTTTTTAATTTCAAGAAAAACAGTCTTAGTTTTATTAGACACAAATAATAAAATGTTAAGAGAAATTTGCTTAAAACTTAAAGCCATAAAAAAGGTTAGGATTCAGGGAACCAGCAGTTAATGTAATGGCTATGTCACTGGACTCCCACGTAGTCGACTGCGGTTCGCGTCCCAGACCTGGTGGCTTAAAACTCACACCGGGCGCGTGTGCGCGCGTGCCCAAGATCCCAAGAGGAGAATGGAAGAGAAGGGATTGCAGCGTGGCCATCCCCCCTGGGGGGTGATTTCTCACTTTCTGTCTCTATGTCGCTCTCTGTCTGTCTGGCAAGCGCATGTGCCCTATAGCAAAAATCTCAAAAAAAAAAAAAAAAGGTTAGGATTCAGTTCAAATACTAGGTAGGTGAACCTATCAACAGTACAAGAGAAGACAAAAATCCTTAAATATGGAAATCAAAGCATCAAAGAAAATCAGTAATGTTTTAGTCTAAAGTCAAAAAAAACTCTATTTCCTTTTATTCTCTCTTCAAAAAGGAAGTTTATTTTCATTATTTTTAAAACTTTTTATATGTATTTCTTCAGTCAGAGACACTAGTTCAATCTTATGTATTTAATCTCTCTTCTATTGAATTTGCAGTGTTACTGTGATGTGTTCTTTCCATTTAAAGTCTGGAAGCTAACATTGAACTCCAGGCTGGTCCCTACCATTAGGTTGACCACTCTCTTATTGTTTTTTTGTATTCTTATTTCTGTGTGTCTGACTTTAGTTTTCCTGGTATAGCGCTCCTTTCAGCATTTTTTGGAAAACTGGTCTGTTTTTAAATTCTTTCAGATTTTGTTTATATGAGAATGTTTTGGTCTTTTTTTTCTCATATGAAAGATAATCTTGCTGGATATAGTATTCTTGGTTGAAACTGGTTTTCACTTAACACTTTGAATATATTTTTCCATTCTTTCCTTTCTTGCATTGTTTTTGATGAGAGATGCAACATTAGCCTGATGGTATATCCCTTGAAAGTAACTTGATGTTTCTCTCTTGCCAAAGTTAGTATCTTGTCTCTGTGGTTTTGGTCAATCTGGCTATGATGTGCCTTGGGGAAGATCTTCTTGGGTTGATTCTATGTCAAGTCCTTTGTATTTCTTGGGTCTGGATGTTTGAGTGCCTCTCCAGGTTTGGAAAGTTTTCTTCCAGGATATCATGTAATAGATTATCAATACCCTTATTAGTTTCTTTAACTTCTGGGATATCGATGATCTGGATGTTTGGGTGTTTAATGGTGTCTAGTATTACTCATATGTTATTCTCATTTTTTTCTTAGTCTTTTTGGTGAATTTTTCTAGGTCAGAGGTTCTGTCTTCTACATCTGAGATTTGATCTTCTGCATGATCTAATCTGCTTTTAATGCTTTCAAGGGAGGTTTTGAATTCCTGTATTACAGCCTTCATCACTAAAATCCCATCTGATTCTCTTTCATGATGTGTATCTCCCCTTTCAGATCATGTAAGAACTTCCTCATCTTCTGGAATTCGTCTCTTTTTTCCTGCATTTTCTAGAGTTTATTGTCTCTCTTCTTGGCATCTCTGTTAGCTTTGTCACCATGAATATTTTAAATTCTTTATCTGACATTTCTATGATTTCCTTGTATTTTCTGGCTCCTGAATAGATCTAGGGGAAAGGAGAGTGAAATTTGGGCAGAAGGTCTTCAGTGGCCCTGAAAGAGGCTGCCTCACTGCAGTGAATTTTGACAAATGTTCATATGCATATAATCATTGCCTCAACTGGGATATTTTCATCACCTTCTCCCATGGTCTTTGCATAATGGTTTTTGGTATGAGTTGTAGAAAAACAATTAAATTTATTCTCCCTCACATTTGAGGTTTACACAGATTTGTACTTCACATATCTACGATCTTCAAAGGAATGTTTATTCTTGGGACCAGCAGTTAGCGTAAGGGCCCAGTGTGATTTTCAAGGCACCAGGTCTAGAGCTTGAACCACCAAGTCTGGGGCTAGAACTGCAATCAGCCATATGAAAGTCCAGCGCATTAACCACTATATCACCTGTCGGCCCCCATGCTAGGACTTAAAATTTACATTTATAGCAATAAGAAATCATCATCCCCAGTGCCAGTGCACATAACTCTTACAGAGATCACAGAACACTTGGTTTCCGTGTGCCAGTACACGGAGTCCTTGGGCTGCCTGGGAACACTTCCTACCACCACATGGCTAGGATGGAATGGGGTCAGCCCACTGCCATCAAAGCCCCTTCACCAAGAAAAAAAGAAATGCAGAGAATGAGGTGGAAGAGCTTGAAGGAAAGAGAGTGGAAACAAGAGGTTTCAAAGAATTTTGAGAATAATCAGGACTTTCATATCTCGACTGTGAGTCTTCAAAGGAAAAGCCAAAAGTTTCTTACTATATTCTGTATGTTACAAAAAAATATTGGTTTTACAGGAAAAACTCAGAGGAGGTTATAACTCTGTCAGAATATTTCATAGGGAAA
>NW_006204918.1:1243949-1263651 GCF_000334495.1 Tupaia belangeri chinensis
TCAGAATAGTTCATAGGGAAAGAAACAAAACTAAAGAACTGTAAGTGGGAGCAGCTACCTACAGACCATGAACACATCCAACAGGGGACAGAATTAACTCTGGGACATTTGATGAATTGTCCACTGGAGTGTCTTTTATTCACTTCTGTGCAAGTGAAGCTATCTATGTATCAAACTGTAGTAGCACTATTGAATCTGCATGCAAAGTCTATTTCTTTGTTCAGACCAATTTCTTATTTGTTCCTTGTGAAATTTATTGCTTAGTTCTTCTGTATTTCACTTTTGTTTGAGAGATTGAAGAAGCGAGACAGGGTCCCGACAAAGTCTTCATGCTGCCGTCCACCTCCGTCTCAGCCAGCCTAGGTCATAAGCACGCGGGCATTACCCTGGTGTGTACGAGGAGGCCTTGGGGCATGACTGTGGTTCCTTCCCCTAGGGGTCCAGCATTGCAGATTGCTGCATCACCACTGAGCCACCGGCTGGCCCATTCTGCTCTATTTCTATGTGAGTCATTTCATACCCAAACTGTAACTATATTACCTCATAGGAAAGTATTATTGAATTGACTGTATTTTATTTCTCTACTGTCATAACAATGTTAATAAAGGTAACTCTTCCTAAAAAAAGTTGTCTTAATATTTGTGGTGCAAAATAGGTGTCTCGCTTAACAAAGATGTATAGAGTATGACTGCCATAATCTTTTATGATTTACTTGAAGGTTTTGTAGGTTTGCATAATTTATAGAATCACAGATTTTCTAAGGTAGGTGGTGGGTTTGACAGAAGAGCCACCTCTTTTCAAATTTTCTACTTTAAGATTCAGAGACCTGGGACCAGCAGTTAGCATAATGGCTATGTCACTGGACTCCCATGTAGTCAAGCGCAGTTCGAGTCCTGGACCCGGTGGCTTAAACTCACACCGGGCACGTGTGCGTGCATGCCCAAGATCCTGAGAGGAGAATGGAGAAGAAGAAATTGCGGCATGGCCATCCTCCCTGGAGGGTGATTTCTCTCTTTCTTTCTCTCTGTCTCTCTCTGTCTTTCTGGCAAGCGCATGCGCCCTATTGCAAAAACTTCTCCAAAAAAAAAAAAAATTTTAAAAAGATTCCGAGACCCATCTTGTCAGGGCAGTGGTTTTCCACCAGAGAGCATGATGGGGTGCAGGAGGCTGGGGCAGGGGCACTATTGAAGAAACAGCATGTTAGAATTTTGAGAGGTGGGGAGATATTTCAGGTCTCGTGGGCTCTCCCCAGTTCTCAGAATTCTGACTCACCTACAGGAAGAAGATACAGTTACTGAAAAATCCCACTGGCCAGGTTCAATGTGCATCCTGTCTCCCTTTCCGCCCCTCAGCAGAACAGAAAGCACCATCTCCGATCTGTCTGTGTCCATTAGATGGGCTGTGCTGGGCAGCAGGCAGAGAAGAGAGAAGGACCCAGCCGGCAGAGCACCGTGGGCGTCCCAGTCATCCATCTGACCACTTTTCACTCCGTGGCGTCCAGACCATAGCACTGACATCTCCAAAATCTCTAAGCTTCGTTCCCTCAAGCAGAGTTTAGGGAACTAGTCAGAATCCCATGATTCTAAAAAACTGGTGATCTGAGTTGTATCCAGGGACACTGGGGGAAGACAGTATTGGTCCCCAAATGGCCGCATTCTGCAATGTGTTGTATAACGGCAGTAACTGTTCTTGGGTGTGTCACGCTCTGTGATTGGCAGCCCTGGGGATGGCTTGCTGGGTTCACTTCACAGCAGGGATTATCCATAAGCCATTAACTAACCTAGGTCTGTTACTATCAGGAGCATCATATTAACTGATGCAAGATTGAAGGTCTGGGGAAACACTGAGCACTCCCGTAGTTAGGGATGTATTTGTCGAGTTTAGATAGTAAAATGGTAGACAATAGAGAGGTGGTATCGTATTACACTTCTGCAAGTGAAAATGGTGGTCTAGATATCTCTATATCATTTTTTTTTTCTTCTAAAGACTCACTATTTAATGTAGGTACAATACAGAAAGAAAAAATGAAAATGCTTGCAACTAAACCAGGACACAAGACCAACAAGACACACCGAGCTTTTCAGAGTACGGAACATGGGAAAATGTCTTAGATTCCATTTTGAAAGTCGCATTAAAGAAAAGACACAGGCTCCATCCTCCGACAGCTTCTATTCTGGAGGGGATCTGAGACCAGTCTGGGCCATGCGGTAGAGCTAAGTGCTATAATAAAAATGAAGCAGGGTACAGGAATGCAGAGTGGAGGTAGAGGGGGTTGCTGGGGAGGCCAAGAAAGGAACTTGCATGAACAAACTTGCAGGAAGGAATGAGTTGTTGGTCAATCATGTTCTAGGAAAATACAAAAGACCCAGGAGAGAACTATGCCCAGTGGGTTCAAGGACATGGACACTGACTCTAAGATACACATTTTAGCACTCTGAAACTCGGGGCAATTTCCTCCAGCCCAGTGAGATTTCTTCAAACAATTATAAAACAATTATAACAGGAGATAACATCCAGTTTTCCAAGTATGATCCTGAAGCCAAAGTATTCTGGCAAATTATGTAGGTATGAGGATGAGGTGGGGATGAGAAGGCTGAACAGGGCAGCGTGAGTCTGCGATCAGGAGGGTGAGTGTTGACTCGGATGGTCAAGGTTAAATCCCTCACATGCTGTGTGCCCTTGGACGAGTCTGCCTAGCTCTCCTGAGCCTTCACTGCCGTATGTAAATGGACATGATAAAAGTTCCTGTTGCACAAGCTGGTTATGAAGACTGTTGAGAGCTAACATTTGTAAACCAAGACACACATGTTACTGGGGAATGGGGAGGGACAGGTGAGTTTGGGTTCAAGGAAAAACCCTCAATCTAGGACTGGGCCAAGACCAACTCTATTGAGGAAGAACATCTTTTCCCATGAAGCTTTGGGAAAGGCAGGCGTGGAACTAGAAAGGGGCAGGCAGGGAGGGGCTTGATCTGCCAGCAGGAGCAGACCTGAAGATGGTGCTCAGGTCGCCTCTTCCCTGCCTGCCAACTCAGCAGAAAGAGCTCTGAAAATCACCTACTTAGATGAACTGACTAAACCTTTCTGCAAAATCTGGTGTGGATGTGCATTTCACCAGGGACTGGGTCTATGAAGAGACTTCAAAAAGTTTGTAAAATATGAAATTAAAAGACAAAAGTATAAACTGTCTCTCAACATAAACTCCATCAAGCTCAGGCTTTTGTAAGTGGTGACACCAGAGTTTTAGTCCCTCCCTAAACAATTGTGGGTCCTGGGAATTTAGCTTTGTCAATGCAGTCTTTTTAATGTTAATACAAAAGAAAAATAGGAGCTCTTTACAGATTTTTTTAAGACTTGGAAACAAAGTCAAAAGAAGTCAAACCAGAACTGCAAAGTGAATGCCTACTAGTGTTCCCTTGAAATTCGCAAAATTGCCCTTGTTCGAGGACAGGAACCAGCATCAGCAATGTTGTGATGAAGGACTCTCTGATGAAGTTTTCTCAGGTATTTATCTGTGTACACTTTGGACTACCTTCTCAAAACACTCCCTTACTAAGCACATATTGCTATTGTCTAGCCTTCTAGAAGGTCAACAAGTAAAATGTCCCAAATAACTGTTGCCATGGGGCCAGTAGATGGTATAGGGGTTATATTGCTAGAACCCCACACGGCCAACTGCAGTCTGAGTCCTGGACCCAGCAGCTTGAAACTCACAATGGGCACGTTGCTTGCATGCCCAAGGTCCTGGGAAGAGAATGGAGGAGAAGGGATTGCAGCAAGGCCATCACCCCCACTGGGTGATTTCTCACGTTCCCTCTCACTGTCTCTGTCTCTATCTGGCAAGAGTATGCACTCTAATACAAAGACCTCCTAAAAAATTAAATAAATAAATAAATAAATATCCGTTGCCATGACCTTTTTTCCTGATCGATCAGCTATGCTTTGACTGGATGAACACCTCTTGGTAGCTATTGCCTTGATTATCCTATGTCTTCAGGGTCATTCTTGTAAAGCTGTATGTTCTCCCCTGTTATAATTGTTTGAAGAAACCTTCATGATTTGAATCCCACTTGCTTAAAAGCTTTACTTTTGGGTCCACCAGGTGGTGTGGTGGTTAAGACGCTGGACCCTCCCACATGGTTGACTGCAGTTTGAATCCCAAACCTGGTGGCTTACTTTCTCACTTTCCCCTTCTCTCTCTGGTCAAATTAAAAATAATAATAAATGCAATACAATAAAATAAATGATATATTTTTAAAAGTAACTTTCTACTTTTGTCTGCGGCTGATTAGGGCACAACAGTTTTGGCATTCCTTGGCCAGAAAAAAATGTTTAACCTTAATTTTGCTGTCAGAATTGAGAAAGTTAAACCAACTGAGAGGCCTGTGGCTTTGACTATTGTTCTTGTTGCTAACTGCCCACGCTCTTCTATTGGGGCTTGAACGAGGTTAATATTTTCCTTACAAATTGATGAAGATGGTGTGCTCCTACAGGGCTCATCTTCAACATTGTTTCATCCCTTCTTAGAAAGAGCTGCCCAGTTGTAAATGACTGATTTCTTTGGGCATTGCCCTCAGAATCTTTTGGTAGAGCTTCAATAATTTCACTATTTTTTTCTCAAGTTTCACCATAAATTTGATGCTTGTCATTGCTCCAATTTTAGCAGATTCATGTTGCTCTGACAGGGTCTTTTTGCAAACTAATGTCTCAGTGCCTCAAATTAGAGCCTGTTCAAACTGGTTTTAACAAGTCGGTAGCATTTATTTTGGTGCTAAATATTTTTTAAATCGATGCTTACTTATTTTTAAAATATGTATTTTCCTCGAACCATAATCTTGGAGTAATTCATGTCTGACAGAGAAGAGGAAGCAGTCATGCCCCAAAAGCAGGTCCACAGCAAACCTATGCCAGAAGAAGGAGGGAGTAAAGAATATATATTCCTATAACTTTAGAGTATAATTAAACGATTCTAGTTCTTGATGCTGATGAGAAATAGAAGATAATTATAAATTATTTGCTTATAGTCTCAACAATCGGAAGTTGCAAACTTGCAGAACATAAGCCACAGGTGACCAACAGGCACATAGCATGTTGACAAGCACTTTTTTAAATAATTATTTTTTAATGTATTTATTTATTAATTTTTTTTTATTTTAATTTGACCAGAGAGGGAGAAAGAGAGAGAGAGAAAGTAAGAAAGCAAGCCACCAGGTTCAGGACTTGAACCATGGTTGGCCATATGAGAGTCCAGTGCCCTTAACCACCATGCCACCTGCTGGCTCCAAGCACATTGTTTCTTTAAAAGGTAAAAGTATTTTTAAAATTTCACCCATAGGAAACTAGCAGTTAGCATAATGGCTATGTCACTGGACTCCCACATAGTAGACCGCGGTTCACGTCCCGGACCCGGTAGCTTAAATCTCACGCCATGTGCGTGTGTGCCCAAGATCCAGAGAGGAGAATGGAGGAGAAGGGATTGCGGCGTGACCATCCCCCCTGGGGGGTGATTTCTCGCTTTCTGTCTCTCTGTCTCTCTCTTTCTGTCTGGCGAGCGCACACGCCCTATAGCGAAAATCTCTCCAAAAAAAAATAAAAAGAAAAAAAAATTTCACCCATAAATATTTTATTATGTATTTCTATAGATGAGGTTGAGATTTTCTAAAATAATCACATTAACCTTACCATATTTTTTAAAATTGATAATGATTCCTTGAGATCAAATACCCAGGTAGTATCTCATAAATGTTATAAATTTTAAAAATCAGGACCTATGTAGGCCTACACATTGCAATTGGTTCATATTTTCATCTTTTAAGCTTATTTTGATCTATAAACTAAATCTTATTTCTTTTTCTCCCTCACAATTATTTGTTGAAGAACCTGCATTGTTGGTCCAGTCATGCCCTACAGCCTAGATTTGCTGATTGCATTCCTGTGGTGTGCTTTAACAAGTTCCTGTGTTCTCTGTACTTATTCCTGTAAATTGGGGTTTGGATCTGGAAGTGACATTGTGTTAATAGTTGAGTTTTCTTTGTTTCTTTTTTCTTTAAGTACCCACTTCATAGTAGAGGTCCAGGACTTGAACCGTGGTCTGCCATGTGGGAGTCCAGCTGTCTTAACCACCATGCCACCTGCTGGCCCTGCTTCCTCATTTTTATTATCTGCAGGTCTCCTGTAGGACTTCCTGTCTAAATGAAAACTACAGAGAGCTGAAGTTTTTGTTTATTCACTTAAAGCAAGTAAATATATAACAATTAGATAAATGCAAGGAAGAAATATGATACTATGAAAATACTGGTATAGAAGAATGGAAATTATTTTGGTGGTGGAAAATAAAAAGTAATACATGTGAGTAAACCAAACACATCGTGTGTGCTTTAAGGATTTGTAATTTCAATATACACTATATCATAATGACAACTCAAGGAGAATTTGACAATCTCTCAAACATTTCTCTAGCAAGGACTGAAATATTTTATCCATGTTCAGCCTAAAATCATGATAGCTTTAGTTTACCCCAGTCTAGTAGTATCAGGACATCCTTTTCTGAAAGCAGTTTTACTCTGCCAAGGCTCAAATTATTTTAGTCTAACTAAATTGCTTTTTCATGTGTCTTACCTTCATCCCTTAGTTATGAATAACTTACAGGGAGATACTTCTGGGTTCTCTGATCATCTGATTTGGCTTACATTTGTAAATACTTAGAGCTTTTTAAACTGTAAACAATGTCTCAGAGAAAGAAGTAAAAATGAACAAACATTGAAGTAAATCCTTCTGAGAAAGCTCATTGAAACACATTTAAAAGACTGAAAAGACAATTATTCTCCTATCTGGTTAACCCCATGGTAAAAAAGTAAAATCATTTTGAAATGATAGAATCACAGCTCCTAGACAATCTTCTTCAACATTATCTTGGTTTTTATTCTCTAAGTTCTTTATGAATAATGAAGATCATTCTTCTAGCCTAACAGATGTTTAAAACATACTTCACTTCAAGAAAACTTTGGATTTCTACTATCAGCATTTTGGGCAAAGAAACAGAAGCACAGTGAAGTGTTATTAACAGTAACAGTCTGTGGAGTATCCGAGAGACAGAAAGCTCATTAACAACATACTAAACATCTCTACTGATGATCCCTAGGGAGGTCTCTGGGGGATTATTTGTACTGCAGAGAACTACAGAGCTTCTTGTACATTTGTCAAAGAGACTAAATACAACATACTCAGAAAAAGAAACCCACAAGAAAAAACAACAACTGAATAATACCGCATTTTGTACTAGGACATTGCAGCTCAGCCAGCAGGCATAGACTAATTCATTAAAGAAATGTTCGCTAAACACTTGCTTTTTAAAGAGCAGTCTGGTAAGAGTGACAGGCTTAAAACACAAGTTGCACCAAGATATGATAAATATTAGTAAAAAGGTGGATAAACTGTTCCAGAGCACAGCTGAAAGAGGAAATTATTTTTCCTGAGGGAGTCAAGAAAATCCACAAAGGGAGTAAATTTTTAAGTGAGACTTAAAGATTGAATGACACGAAGCATACAAGGTAGGGACCATTAGGCCCATGAGAACCATTGCAAAGGTACAGAAAATTGAAAGTAGACGAATGTCATCCATGCCTCCATGTAAAATGTAAGGATCCTCAATATGAAATCAGGTATGTGGTCGCTGGCATTAAGGGGCTTAACAAGTCTATTGGCATCTTTCAAATTCTTGTAATGTCAGTGTCACAAGATGGCTGCTGTAGCCATATTAGTCACCCACACATCCAAGGCAAAAAGAATAAATGAAGACGTTTGTCAGCGGTATTTGTCTTCTTTTGTCATAGAACTAAAAGCCTTCTCAGAGATGACCAGTAGAGTTTCACTTTCAACTCACCAGCAAGAACTGTGTTAATGACTGTTCTCAGCATTGGAGAGTCTAGGATAGAGACGCTTAGCTGGGACTTGGCTTAGTGTGCTCTCAACAAAAGAAAACGCAAAAATGGACACTAGACAGGCAGAAGTTACAGTGTCTACTACTTCTTCGAGAGGTGAAGAGGAAATGTTATAGCCAAGGAAAATATTTTTTAAGAGTGAGAGAGTGGTAGGCAAAAGCAATCTTTCATATTAGAATTTGGGGTGTTCGATTACACAGGACAGAACAAAGAACTAGTTTTGGAAATGGACCGGGGCAAATTCTAAAGCACAATAAAACGCAAATAGTAGTACCAAATGGAACAATAGGGAAATATGTGCATAAACATCATAAGATGATGATGATAACACAGTCACCCAGTTGGTAATATTAAAAAATAAGTAAGCTAATATACTACACAATACATGATTATATGGGCTAATGAAAGCAGAAACTTTCTAAGATTCTTATTTTCTTCAGGTGAAAGATAATTACATTGATTTATACATAGACTTAAATATTGGGTTATCAGAGAAGTCATGACACATTTTTGCATAGAAAAACATAGAACAAATAATGTCATGACTTTTCTGACAACCGAATATATGCCAGAAGGTACAAGTATAAGAGAGAGAGAGAAAAATGAAACACCTCTCCTGGTGGACCATGGTTACCACAATTTTCCCCCCTTTAATTCTGTCTCTTTAGGAACTTGGGCATAATTCCACCTGGCATGTTTTTTAAGTACCCGAGGCCAGGACACAAACCCTGGTCAGCCTTATGGGATCCAGCTCCCTCTGCACAGTACTATGAAGGTAGACTCCGATTAATATTTTATTAGCAAAATGTACATGTCAAAATGTTCAACATAGCAGTTAAACACCTTTCCTGCTTTGACCCTGGATGGGTCAGAAACTTGGTCTCCAGTAGGAGGGATGGATATAGGCCCCTGAATAAGTACTGTTCTCCCCCTCCCTCAAAGGGTACACAGATGTGCCTTCTCTTTAAATAATGACTGAGATGAAAATTAATATACTGGATTGGACATTCTAATCTTTAAGTCAACATTATGTTTTGTGTGGTCACCAAACTTTGAATGAATTTGAGTCATCTGGGAAATTTGGTAAAAGTATACATGCCAGGATCTTTCCTAGTTTTGTTCTGTTTTACCTTAAAATTTGTATAGGACATTGTATCACCTAAGAATTATCAGATAAGTCATGACTTGTATTTAATGCCAAAAATCTTTTAATTTATTTTAATTAATTAATTAATTTATTTATATTCATTCACTGTACCTCAATACAGTATATAAAATACTATTTTCCATCCAGAATACACTGTATATTGGTTCAGTCAAGAATATTAACATCCATGTCATCATCAACCAATAGTTCTCCATTTCTTGCTTCTTATATATTTTGCACTGGATCCCACACAACCAACTGAAGTTTCAGTCCTGGATCTGGTGGCTTGAAGACATGCTGGGTGTGCGTGCATGCATGCCCAAAATTCTGATAGGAAAATGGAGGAGATGTGACCATCACCCCTGAGGGGTGATTTATCACTTTCCTCTCTCTGTGGAACATATGTGCCCTAAAGCAAAAATCCTCTTTTTTAATTTTATTTTTCAAATTTATTTATATTTATTTATTTACCTTCATTCACTGTATATTAATACAGTATATAAAATAAGATTTTCCATCCAGAATACACTGTATACTGACTCAATCAAGAATATTACCTTATTGGGAACCAGCAGTTAGCGTAATGGCTATGTCACTGGACTCCCACGTAGTCGACCGCGGTTCGCGTCCCGGACCCGGTGGCTTAAAACTCACGCCGGGCGTGTGTGCGTGCGTGCCCAAGATCCCAAGAGGAGAATGGAGGAGAAGGGATTGCGGCGTGACCATCCCCCCTGGGGGGTGATTTCTCGCTTTCTGTCTCTCTGTCTCTGTCTGTCTGGCGAGCGCACACGCCCTATAGCAAAAAAACTCTCAAAAAAAACAAAAAAGAATACTACCGTATTACCATAAGTGTTATCGTCAACCAGTAATTTTCCATTTCTTGTTTCTTATGTATTTTGCTTTTTTTTTTTCCCTCTTGATTCCCTACCTCTCACCCTTTGCCATTTCCCACACTGTTTCTGGTATCTACAGTTGTTTTCCATGCCTTTTATTTTTTCACATGTTATTGATTCACTAAAGATCTTAATTAATTTAAAAACTTTCTATAGCAAGCACAGCTAATGTATACATATCTATGAACACATGTCTGACTTTAGACATAAACCTCAGTGAATAAAGTGGACATACTATAAAGTAGCACCTAGCTGGAGCAATATAGCTTACTGCAGTCATTAAATAGGTATTTTTTAAATGCATTTTATAATTTCAAGAAAAACAGTTTTAGTTTTAATAGCTCAAAATCAAAAATGTTAAAAGAAAATTGCTTAAGACTTACAGCCAGGAAAAAGGTTAGGATTCAGTTTCAAATAGTAGGTAGATGAACCTATCAATAGTTTAAAAGAAGACAAAAATCCTTAAATCCAAAAATCAAAGGATAGAAGAAAATCAGTAAGGTTTAATCTAAAGTCAACAAATTCTATTTCACCAGTTCAGTCTCATGTGTTTAGTTTCTCTTCTATTGAATTTACAGTGTTTCTGTGGTCAGTTCTTTCCACTTAAACTCTGGAAGCTAACATTCAACTCTGGACTTGTCCCTACCATTAGACTAGCCTTTCTCCTGGTAGTCTTTGAACTCTTATTTCCGTGTGTCTGTATTTAATGTTCCTGGTACAGCACTTCCCTGAGAACTTCTTGGAGAGCTGGTCTGGTGTTGGTAAATTCTTTCAAGTTTTGTTTATCTGAGAATATTTTTGTCTTTTTGTTTCCCCATATGAAAGATAATCTTGTTGGGTACAGTATTCTTGGTTAAAATTCTTTACCACTAACACTTTGAATATATTTTCCCATCCTTTCCTTGCTTGCATTGTTTCCGATGAGAGGTCCAATTTTAGCCCAATGGGATACTCCTTAAAAGTACTTGATATTTCTCTCTTTCCAAAGTTAGTATCTTGTCTCTGTTCATGGTTTTGGTCAGTCTGGCTATGATGTGCCTTAGGAAAAATCTTCTTGGGTTGATTCTATGTGGGATCCTTTGTATTTCTTGGGTCTGGATAGTTGAGTGCCTCTCTAGGTTTGGAAAGTTTTCTTCCAGGATTTCTTGGAATTGACTATCTATGCTGTTATTTGTTTCTTCACCTTCTGGGATACCAATGATCTGGATGTTTGGGCGCTTAATGGTATCTGGTATTACTCATATGTTATTCTCATTTTGGGGGGTTATTTTCTCAGTCTTTTTGGTAAATTTTTCTAGATCAGAGATTCTGTCTTCTATATCTGAGATGCAATCTTCTGCATAATCTAATCTGCTTTTAATACTTTCAAGGGAGGTTTTGATTTCCTGCACTACAGTCTTCATCTCTAACAACTCCGTTGATTCATTTTTATGATGCGTGTTTCCTTTCAGATGATGCACGAACTTCCTCACCTCCTGGAAATCATTGTCTCTTTTCTCCTTCTGTAGCTCATTATCTCTCTTCTCTTACATCTCTGTTAGCTTTGTCACTATGAATATTTTAAATTCTTTATCTGGCATTTCCATGAGTTCCCTTGTATTGTCTGTGGAGGATGAGGAGTTATTCTCTTCCCTTAGTGGATAGATATTTTCTCGGTTTCTCATATTTCTTGTGCCTCTGAGGTGGTTTCTGGTCATCTGATGGATTATTCATTTTTCTCCTAGTTTTTGAAGTGAAATCTGAGCACTCAGAGGCATGCAGGAGGAGGTGACCTGCAATCTCTAAACAGTGCCATTTTTCTCCTTTTGTGCAGAAGATTCAATGGAAATTGAGGCTTAATGTGACCCTAAAAGTATTCAGATATTTGGCTACTGAGCACCTAGACCAGTCTAGAAAATCAATGTGTTGAGACTGAGCAGAAAATAGAGAAAACTAAAAAGAAAAGAAAAAGGAAAGAGGGATAAAAAGAAGACAAAAACAATTTAGAAAGAGAGAAAAATAATTTAAGCAAAGAATTAAAACCATGCAGCATGCTACCTTGTTCTTGGCTAGATCTGGGGGGCAGAAGAGTAAAGTCCGGGCAGAAGGTCTTCAGTGGTCATAATCCCTAAATGAGGCCCCTCAGAACTCAGATATTGGTTTGACCAGGCTCCTTGCTAGATCTGGTGGGGGCAGAAGAGTGAAGTCTGGGTAGAAGGTCTTCAGTGGTCATAATCCCTGAATGGGCTGCTCAGAACTTCCCCTGAGGCAAAAATCTAAAACAAAAAAGTGGAATGTGTAACCTTCAAATTAATAGAGAATAAAAAGTAAAAAATGTTGACATTCATTATTTTGAAAAAGGGAATAAATAACAATAACTAAGAGAAAGTAGATCATATTATTAAAGTAAGTGATTCTAACTGCTCCATTTATCCACCGGGAAATGTCAGTGGCGGAAGCAATTAAAAGCTTAATTCTCAGTCACATAAAAGCCTAAAACCAATGTTTCCAGTCAGATGGCTGTTCTCTAAACAGAAACTCGGGGATCTAGGTTTCCTTGATCTTTCACTGACCATCCAGCTTTCAGGGCCAGAAGCTCAGGTAGAAAATGCTTTAATTATCTATTGCTGTGTAATAAATTACTCCAGATTTAGAAGCTTAGAAGAGCAACATTCATGACCTCGTAGCTGCAGGTCAGGCATCCAGGCATAGTTCAGCCTGGTGGGTATGGATTCACTTCTACACTCACTCACGTTGTGATTGACAGGATGCACTCTCTCTCAGGTTATTGGTCTCCAGGATCGAGTTTCATGTTGGCTAGTGACTGTGGGCCACCCTAGTTCCTTGTCTTGTGACCCTCTCTACAGGGCTGCTCACAGCATGACAGCTTCCTCACCCTGGTCTGTAAGCATGGCGACAGAGGAACTGTATCTTCCAAGCTGTTTACTGTACTAACACAGTAAGAAACAAGGCAGCAAGATGAACAGAAATAGGAGCAAGCCTTGGAGACTTGTCTTCTAACAAGTGGCTAATTTTCAGACTAATAGCTCTTTTTGATTTAATGGAATCAAGTTACAGACTATAAGAATATCGCACGATTGTTCAGCAAGGTGATAAAACGGAGTGTAGGCTGAAATTCCAGCGATGACTTAGCACAGAGCTGGACCACAAGGAGAAAAGGGACCTCGACCACCAGTCAGGAAGCTGCAGAATCAGAGAACTTCCACCACCAGCACTAGCTCCGGAACTCGAAGACCATCTGGGCCACCATCGGGACACAGCCAAAGCAGGTGGTTGGCCACACTGTCAAATGAGTGCACGACTACTGTCTCCACAAGCATTTCTCTCTACTTTAATGGATTCTGCAGATCTTTTTCTTGCTCCACATAACTCAATTCCTGAGACTGACAGGAATTAAATTATTTCTATGACCTTCGCCATGAAGGCTCTCAGACATTTCTTTTCCTTTAGTTTTCTAATCCATAAAGTCCAAGACAACAAGTGAAGGCATCTGATGTCTGGAGGACAGACTTTACAGTCACCACACATTCTATTCACACGATCACCTCCCTCACATCCGAGTCCACTCTTCTCTACTCCTTTCTTTTGAAAAATTTCTCTCCCTTACTTGAGGAAGAATTTTTACCTCAGTCCTTTTTTGTGTCTTCCAGAATCAAGCACTCCAGAAGTGAATGAAATCTAGACTCAAGAAAGAGGAGCAAAACATTGATATAGTACTTTTTTAACCTCTTAAGAGGAGTGGTTCCAAATATTTCTTCTTTGTCCCCCAAAAGAAGGGGTGGAATAGAACCAATTATACATCCCAATTATACATCCTCTTCCTCTTGTCTCTTTCTTAGTTTTTTGCGATAGGGTGTGTGAGCTCATTGAAGAGAAATAGTACGAAGAAAGGAAAAGTAGGAAATCTCCTCCTGAGGGGATGGCCACACCACAGTCCCTTCTCTTCCTTTCTCCTCTTGAGATGTTGGGCAGGCACCCACCTCACATTTTTGCGATAGGGTGTGTGAGCTCATTGAAGAGAAATAGAGACGAAGAAAGGAAAAGTAGGAAATCTCCTGAGGGGATGGCCACACCACAGTCCCTTCTCTTCCTTTCTCCTCTTGAGATGTTGGGCAGGCACCCACGCACCTGACATGATTTGGGGCTCAACCACAGTTGGCCATGTGGGAGTCTTGTACCTTAACTCCCACACCACCTGCTGGCTTCAATCCGACATCTTTGTAAACATTATTATTGCTATGGAATTTTTAAGACAACAGACGCAGCAGTCCTGCTTATCGGCATTTGTTAAAGTACATTTTCCAGCGTGATTAAATATTTTGTAATTTAAAAAATATAAAAGGCAGTGGATCCAATAAAAGCTCAGAACCTATTTCTGATCAAATTATCAGGAAAAACCTCCTATAGTTTCTGACGATAAGAAGAAAGGGGACACTGTGAGGTTAATACCTGGGCACAGGCAGTGTGTGTCCTGCTTAACTCTGGGATTCCAAACCCAGCTGGACTTCTCGCTTCCCCATTAAAAAGCACCCACAGTAAGGGCCGTTTGTATTGCTTCAAAAAGTCATCATGGCACAATGTCACTATCAATCGTCACATCTCGTGTGAGACACCTTGATAGCCGGTGTGGGAACAAGATGCAGAGATCCCAGAGACAGGCTTTGGGTGCTATTCTTTCTGTAACACACTGACAACAACAACGAGCCTTTGCCACAAGAATCTAATGCCATCGCTAATGTACGTAGCCCATATGTTTGCATTAGGATGACTTGGAAAAAGTCAAATTTCTGGTTTTGGACTTGAGGAAATAGTAAGCCAAACTTCACTCATGGTTTCTGTCAAGTAGATGTTTACTTCCATGGCTGATTTTAGATGTCATGGCTTGTTAGCCAAGGACAACCTCCTCACTGCTCTTCCATCATCTTCTCACTGATTCTGCCTGTGTCTGTTGGAATTTATCTCCTTTTCACCCTGGAGCCAGTGTGCTCAGTTGTGCCCACAGAATTCTGAATTTAGCTGTGCCTCTGAGTTCTAAAACGTCTATTCAGCTCTTACTGTCTTTTGCCTTGAGAGTGTGTTCTGGGTTGTGCTTTTGTCACATGCATGAATTTCTGGTGCATTTTGATTGATAGTTTCAATTTTGTTTTGTATGGATGGAAATCCTTTCTGGGGTTTTCCACAGTGTTGTAGTATAGGTTAGGAAAGGGTTTCATAAGGGGAAGAGAAAATTTGGAAGGCCAGAATTAAAAAAAAAAAAAAACTATGCTTGATGCCTTGGTCTCTCCATCACCCACCGATAGGCATGCCAGAGCTAGAATTTCTGAAAGACAAAGAGTGGATGACAGTGCAGGGCTGGGACCCTCCCACCATGAACCTCTTCCTTATAGGAGTCATGTCAGTGAGGAAATAGAGGCTACGTGGCCCCGGGCAGGCTATTCCCAGAGTGTCTGGGGTCACTGTGGCCCTTGTCCTGGAGAGCTGGCATTTGAAGGTATAGCTGTCCTCTCTGCAAGGGCAAGGGTAGAGAAGGAGGAATTGCGTCCTTCTGTTGGAAACTCAGCATTTTGGAGTTGGCCTCCTTGCTCATGGAGAGGAGAGAGCCCCAGTCCCAGCCAGCGTGCCATCCAGGAACTCACAAGGTCACTTTCAGGGAAGAGTGGTTACTGAGCTGCACTTGCCTTCCTTTCTCCTCCAACATACATCCAAAGTATCGAAAGTCCAGACTTTAAAAGACCTTTTATCAGCGTCCAAGGAGAACTAACTTGATAGCAAGTAGGAGACATTGAATCTGTTCTGTTTTTCAGTTTGTTTGCTTGTTTCTTTGTTTTGAGAAAGGATAGCAAAACAGGGTTGTGTGTAGCTTTTTAAGCAAAATATCATGTATTCGATACACATATGTGGAGTATCTATCCACAGAGGTGCTTGTCTTGAGAGCTGAGAGTTTCTGCAGTGGCATTGTAAATGCCATGGGAGCAAACTGAACTTCCAGCAGGAAAATCAGAACCAGCAGTGACGTTCTTCAAATGCTACATGCTTCTCTTCTTCTGAGTAAAGCTCGAGAAAAAGAGCTCAGCTCTGTGTTTACGATCCGCCACACGAAGAGGAACAGCTTCTAATGCTAGGAGGGCATGGTGTTTACTTCTAAAGAGATGAGGCAAAAAGAGGGAAGAACCACATTACTCAAATACTCTTCCTAAATATGGCCTAAACTGTTAGGACCAGCAGTTGTCATGATGGCTATGTCGCTGGACTCCCACGTAGTCGACCGCAGTTCGAGTCCCGAACCCAGTGGCTTAAACTCATGCCAGGCACATGTGCATGTGTGCCCACGATTTCAAGAGGAGAATGGAGGAGAAGGTATTGCGGCATGGCCATCCCCCCTGGGGGGTGATTTCTCACTTTCTGTCTCTCTGTCTCTCTGGCAAGTGCACGTACCCTATAGCAAAAGAAAAAAAAGGACTAAGTTGTAATTACCATTCCTTCTAAGATAAGAGAACTGAAAGAGAAAAGTACCCAGTTTTTCTTTTGGTTGGATAGAATGGAAAGAAATGATGTAATAAAAAGCTCTGTTGTATAATTTTTCACATCGATGTAATTTTCTCTCCTGCCCATGGTACAGAATAGGACTGAAACCCCTCCATTTACCCAACTGCACATAAACAGAGAGGTCACCCCTGCCCTTCCCTGTGCATTGGGATAACCCGTCTAATCCTGAGGTGTAAATATCATGAGGATGACACTCCAAACGTTGACCTTTTCCCCTGGGTCCAACATAACAGAATGAAAATTATGAGACATTTTCTTAAGAAATTCAGAAATCTTTAAATCTTGGAAGATAGTATTTTCATGGGTCTTGGAAAAAACTTATCACAATATATCCTCAAAAATTTTTTTTGAAAGTTACACACCAAATTGTTGTTAGTCTGTACAGCTGGGTAACTTGCCCTTTGAGAATCATTTAAAGTTTTATAGATTTAAGAAGAGCCAGAAAAAGCTATATATTCATCCAGATTACCCCAACGTGTAAATTGCATCTGGGAATGGATTGAGTATGCTGAGCAGAGCATTAACTCCTGGCCACGGGGGTATCGTTGAGGAGATTACTGCTTCGGCGTAGTAGATCACACCATTGGGGCAGAAAAGAGGTGGAATGTCTCCCCCACTTATAAAATTAACTCGCTAATAGTGATTTATACAGATGATATTGCTAATTTGCATTTTAAAGTATCCTCTTAGAGCATAATGCTTGCTCCTTTTTTCTTTTGATTTAAATGAAAGGTTAAGTTTTTAGTGTGCAGTCTAAGATTGCTTGTAGTAACACTAATCCAGGAATTCGTGTGAAGTGACACTAATCCCTCCAGGTAATAATAGATGTTATTTTTAAAAACAAAGAAACGAGAGACATCTCTTGACCAAGTAAGTTTGGTGAACACAGTGATACAAAAAGTTAAGCAGGATTTTTTTGTTTCTTTGCTTTTTGTTTTAGACTTTTTTCTCACAGAGTGTGTGTGCTTACCAGAGAGAGAGAGGGAAAGTGAGAAATCACCCCCCTCCCCCAGGGAGAATGGTCATGCCATAGTCCCTTCTATTCCATTCTCCAGTTTTTCAGGCCACTGGTGCAAGGACTCCAACCTGTGGAATTGGCCATAGGGGATCCAGCATGTCAGCATGTTAACCACCATGCAATCTGCTTGCTCTAAGCAAATCTTTTATTTTTCTTTAAGAAGTTTGTTTTGTTTTGTTTTGTTTTGTTTTTTTCTATAGGGTGTATGCTTGGTAGAGACAGAGACAGAAAGCAGGAAATCACTGCCCTGGTTGGCCATGCCACAATCCTTCTCCATTCTCCTCTTGGGATTTTGGGCAAGCATGTGAGTTTCAAGCTGCCAGTCCAGCACTCAAACCACAATTGGACATGTGGGAGTCCAGAGCCTTAAACAGTACAGCACCGGTTGGCCCCTAAGCTGGTTTTTCAAAGAATAAATTTATACTCTTAATAGAATACAGTGAATTGTGAGTTTTCCTGAGATGAAATGTACTATGTAGCACTTCTCAAATATAAATGACCTTCTTTTTCTTTTGCTTACATAAGATACTTATTAACATCTTGCAGAATACCAGGTCTTAGAAAACAGCTTGTTGAAACAGCTCATCTTAAGTATTAAAATTTTTTGTATCTTCAAATCTCTTTCCATGTACAAAGTACGGTTACAAAGCATTGCAGCATCCCTGTGGCAAAGACAGTGCTCATATTCTCATTTCCATTCACAGATGGAGAAAACAACCTAAACACGCTCAATAAAACTAACCTACCATGTTTAATGACTTGATGAAATGCACGCACACAGTATGGAAAACAGAACGACCGTTAGATTCCTGGATTCCTAATACTCTTTTTTTTTTTTTTTTTTTTGAGAGGTTTTTGCTATAGGGCACGTGTACTCGCCAGAAAGACAGAGAGAGACAGAGAGACAGAAAGTGAGAAATCACCCCCCGGGGGGATGGCCACGCTGCAATCCCTTCTCCTCCGTTCTCCTCTCGGGATCTTGGGCACGCACGCACACGCGCCCAGCATGAGTTTAAGCCACCGGGTCCGGAACTGGAACCGCAGTTGGCTACATGGGAGTCCAGCAACATAGCCATTATGCTAACTGCTGGTCCCAGTATTGTTAATACTCTTAAAATATATTGATAATGAGACCAGCAGATGGCATAATGGTTATGTTGCTGAATGTAATCTATCATAATTTGAGTCCTGGACCCAGTGACTTAAAGCTCATGCCGGGTGCATGTGCATGCGTTCCCAAAATCCCAGGAGGAGAGGGGATTGCAGTGTGGCCATCCCCCCTAAGGTGTAATTTCTCACTTTATGTCTCTCTGTCTCTCTCTGGTGAGCGCATATACCCCATAGCAAACAATCTCTTTCTAAATAAATAAATAAATAAATAAAAATAAAAACAAAAGTATATTGGTAACATGCATTTTAAATACTTTCTTTACATAACTTTTATTATCATCTAATTATATAAGATAAAATATTAAAAGCCCATTTATAGGTCTTGGATTCTGTTTTCATTCTTATTAAAATATTATGTCTAAGAGCCTGTCTTAAGGCTGAAATATTAAAAACTGTAAGACTAAAAGACATGACCTTGGATATGTTGAACTTTGTAATATGGGATTTAAAATAGAATCACTAAAAAAAAGCTGGTTATATCTTGTTATATATAATTCTAACATAATACAGAGGGTATAAGGCAAGAATTTATTCATAAATAAGGAAAAGTTGAAAAATACTCAAGCACTTGTGGGAATATAAATAATTAAACTGGGAAGAATCCAAAGAAAATGATAGTGTAAAAATTTGAAAAGCAAACTGTAACCTCATATCAACAAATGTCTATTAAATTATATATTTTGTTAAATAAATGTGCATGTATGCTCTTCTTACCCACTGTGCCCAATATTAAAGGGTTATAAAGATAGCCTTAATATAAGCTCACTTGAATTCTAAGACTTGTTTTATAGGAGAGATAATTCATGACGCAAATTATTTGAAAATAGTAATGTCTTAAGAAATCATAAGAAAAGTACTGTGTGATTCTGGAAGAGGTAGACCCTGAGTTTAGTCATTGAAGTACAAGGGAAGTTGAACTTTATTTTTAGAGATTTTTTTGCCTTAGGACATGTGTTCTCAGGAGGGCAGAAGGAACAGTGAGAGGGAAA
>NW_006204918.1:1263740-1267244 GCF_000334495.1 Tupaia belangeri chinensis
CCAGGGACAGAGGGGAATGGCCACACCACAATCCTTTCTTCTCCATTCTCCTCCCAGGATCTTGGATATACATGCACATACACCTGGCATGAGCTTGAAGCCAGTGGGTCTGGGACTTGAACCAAGGTCAGCCATGTGGGAGTCCAGTGACATAACTACTACACCATCTGCTGGCTCCAGAAGTTGAACTTTGACAACACATTATTAATGATCAGACATGGATAATGAAGAAATTCAAGTATTGGCTTGCTACTCAAAGTGCTTGTCTACTGTCTGGAGGACATGTAACTAAATAATATAAAGCCAAGATATCAACTGAGGTTGGGTTAAAAAACTACAAATTAAAGGGACATTTATGCTGAAAGAAATGTCAGGGAGTGGTCTGTCGGAGAAGGCTTTACAGATCAACTCAGTATTTAAACTGAGTGTCAGGGAACTTACCAGATTGTGGTAACTGAAGAGCAGATGTGAAGACATTACAGATTGGTGAAATACTATTTATTCATTCAATAAATATCTTCGAGTTCCAACTATTATACATATAATAGAATAAATAGTTATACAATACTGAAATGTATTAGACACAGTTCTTGATCTCAAAGAATTTATTGAATACTAAAGGAGAATCACAAATAGAAGAAAGTTGAAAAACGTATATGCATTTAAGGGAATGTAAACAATTAAACTGGAAATAAGTCAAATAAAAGCGTACAACTGTAAAAGACTAGAATAGTAAGTTGTGTCAGCTTCAAGTTCATGCTAGAAAGTTTAGAATATAATCTCAGAGAAGTCGCTGAAAATTTTAGTAGAAAATGCTGGTAACCCTGACAGAAACTTTCCTCTTCCTCCATTAATGTATTAGGTCCAACAGATATACCTCAAACATGTTTCTTGTTATCAAAGAGCTTGCCCTACAGTAGGCAATTTACTACATGTACACATAACAGTACCAAAAAGTTGTGAAGGTGTTAAATAGAGGTTATACTGCATCTGATCTGAGATCCGAAAAGACTACACAGAGAAAATAGAGTTTGAGAAAACCGTCGGATTCCAAGTCAGTAAAGAAAGTATCTGAAGGAGAATTTAGTATAGAAGCAAGGGTATAAAAGAGCGAAAAACCTGGACCAGCCGTTAACGTAATGGCTATGTCGCTGGACTCCCATGTAGTCAACCACGGTTTGAGTCCCAGACCCGGTGACTTAAACCTCACACCGTGCGCGTATGCATGCGTGCCGAAAATCCCAAGAGGAGAATGGAGAGGAAGGGATTGAGGTGTGACCATCCCCCTGGGGGGTGATTTCTCACTTTCTGTCTTTCTGGCAAGCGCATGAGCCCTGCAGCAAAAACCTCTCCATAAAAAAAAAAGAAAAAAAGAAAACTTTGGGCGAGTCAGGTGGCTTGAAAAATATGCTATGCATGTGTATGTATGTGTGTGTGCACGCCTGAAATCCCAGGAGAAGAGATTGCACTGTGGCTCTTCTCCTGGGTCTTTCTCACTCCCTCACCTCCCTAAAGAAGAATCCTTTGACTAGTGTTTGCCATCTTCTCGTGGCAGAACTGATAACAGGAAACTAGAATCTTTTCTACCTGTTGGCTGATTATACTCTAATTCCAACGTGATGGTATCAGGAGGAGGGACATTTGGAATGTGATGATGTCTGGGGAGTGAGCCCTCATGAATAGGATCGGCATCCATATAAGGTGTCAGAGAAGTAGCTCTTTCCTCTCCATATGAGTTCTAAAGAAGAAATTGGCAATCTGCAACAACCCTAAAGAGCCCTCCCCAGAACACAGTCACACTGGGAATCCTTATCTCAGCCAGCCAGCTCCAGAACTGCGAGAGGTAAACTTCTGTTGTTTATAAACCATCCAGTCTACGCTTTTCATGACAGGATTCCAAACGTGTATGTGCCCAGCATGTTTTTCAAGCTCCTGGGTCCAGGACTCTTAACCACACAGTAAGCCATATGGGATCCATCCACCCAAACACCGGGCCATGGGCTGTCCCAACTATTGTATTTTTTGTTAAATAATTTTAGTTAATTTTAAAAATAAATATTCTCATAGGTATTCTTCTGTTTTTATTTTCACATAAACTTATTTTCATCCAAACTTTAATTCCACTTGAATATAGAAAAATTCTATTCGGGGACCAGCAGTTAGCGTAATGGCTAGGTCACTGGACTCCCACGTAGTCGACCGCGGTTCAAGTCCTGGACCCGGTGGCTTAAACTGTGCACGTGTGCGTGCATGCCCAAGATCCTGAGAGGAGAATGGAGGAGAAGGGATTGTGGCATGGCCATCCCCCCTGGGAGGTGATTTCTCGCTTTCTGTCTCTCTGTCCTCTCTGTCTGTCTGGCAAGCACACTTACCCTATAGCAAAAACCTCTCCAAAAAAAGAAAAAAAAATTCTATTTGTTGATAGAATCTGTCTCTATGCACAAATTACAGTTATTATAAATATTTACTTCTTTCTTTCATGGGAAAAAGGATGGTCAGAGAGAGAGACACACACAGAGAGACAGAGAGACATCTTGGATAGGCTCTCCACAACACAATCTACCCCCAGGCTCAGCCAGCCTACACCACGTGTCCATACATGCCTGTCACGCCCAGGGAGGTTCAGGGATGTCCACGTAAGACCTTATCCAGGTGGGTGCAGTCGCCCCACCGCCGTGCCGCTGCCTGGCTCCCTTACTTAACGTTTTACTTGTTGATAGTGGCTTATCTTTCACAGTTTCTGGATTTCTGACTTGTTTAAGAAGTATTCCTGTCCTCTAGAATAAATGAGTAGACTTCAAGTTTTGCTTCCCTGAAGATATTTTTCTTATTGTTATTTTACATTTTACATTTATATCTTTAAGTGTAATAGGAAATACTTCAAAGTGAAGCTGCAGAGTCAAACTGACCTCCACAGGCTGAGGAGCTTAGAGAACAAAGATTGAAGCCCACAAGCCCTGCTTGTTGGTTAGGAGTTAGGACGGAGGTAAAGCCTTAGGCAGTCATAGAAGGGGTAGATCTCCATTCCCTGTACCTCCAAAACATGTGCTTATGTAGCTTATACGAGAGGGAGTTAAGAAGGGGAGAAAAACAGCTTCAAGTTCATGCTAGAAAGTTTAGAATATAATCTCAGAGAAGTCGCTGAAAATTTTAGTAGAAAATGCTGGTAACCCTGACAGAAACTTTCCTCTTCCTCCATTAATGTATTAGGTCCAACAGATATACCTCAAACATGTTTCTTGTTATCAAAGAGCTTGCCCTACAGTAGGCAATTTACTACATGTACACATAACAGTACCAAAAAGTTGTGAAGGTGTTAAATAGAGGTTATACTGCATCTGATCTGAGATCCGAAAAGACTACACAGAGAAAATAGAGTTTGAGAAAACCGTCGGATTCCAAGTCAGTAAAGAAAGTATCTGAAGGAGAATTTAGTATAGAAGCAAGGGTATAAAAGAGCGAAAAACCTGGACCAGCCGTTAACGTAATGGCTATGTCGGTGGC
>NW_006204918.1:1267400-1305438 GCF_000334495.1 Tupaia belangeri chinensis
CTGGAACAAAAACCCCCCCAAAAAAAAAAAAAAAAAAAAAAGAGTGGAAAACCCAGAATCAGTCATAAAAGGAATGGTAGAAGGTAAGGTCAAAAAGGGAAATTGGATCATTGTAAAGGCCTTTTAGTTTCCAAATAATTTTATATTTCATTGTGAAGCAATGGAGACCTATACCTGTCACTGAAGTTTAGTGGTAACAGAACAGATATTAAGTGGGTTTAAAATGACTGCAATGAACTGAATGTTTCTCCTCCCCCAAATTCACTGAAACTCTAATTCCAACGTGATGGTATCAGGAGGAGGGACATTTGGAATGTGATGATGTCTGGGGAGTGAGCCCTCATGAATAGGATCGGCATCCATATAAGGTGTCAGAGAAGTAGCTCTTTCCTCTCCATATGAGTTCTAAAGAAGAAATTGGCAATCTGCAACAACCCTAAAGAGCCCTCCCCAGAACACAGTCACACTGGGAATCCTTATCTCAGCCAGCCAGCTCCAGAACTGCGAGAGGTAAACTTCTGTTGTTTATAAACCATCCAGTCTACGCTTTTCATGACAGGATTCCAAACGTGTATGTGCCCAGCATGTTTTTCAAGCTCCTGGGTCCAGGACTCTTAACCACACAGTAAGCCATATGGGATCCATCCACCCAAACACCGGGCCATGGGCTGTCCCAACTATTGTATTTTTTGTTAAATAATTTTAGTTAATTTTAAAAATAAATATTCTCATAGGTATTCTTCTGTTTTTATTTTCACATAAACTTATTTTCATCCAAACTTTAATTCCACTTGAATATAGAAAAATTCTATTCGGGGACCAGCAGTTAGCGTAATGGCTAGGTCACTGGACTCCCACGTAGTCGACCGCGGTTCAAGTCCTGGACCCGGTGGCTTAAACTGTGCACGTGTGCGTGCATGCCCAAGATCCTGAGAGGAGAATGGAGGAGAAGGGATTGTGGCATGGCCATCCCCCCTGGGAGGTGATTTCTCGCTTTCTGTCTCTCTGTCCTCTCTGTCTGTCTGGCAAGCACACTTACCCTATAGCAAAAACCTCTCCAAAAAAAGAAAAAAAAATTCTATTTGTTGATAGAATCTGTCTCTATGCACAAATTACAGTTATTATAAATATTTACTTCTTTCTTTCATGGGAAAAAGGATGGTCAGAGAGAGAGACACACACAGAGAGACAGAGAGACATCTTGGATAGGCTCTCCACAACACAATCTACCCCCAGGCTCAGCCAGCCTACACCACGTGTCCATACATGCCTGTCACGCCCAGGGAGGTTCAGGGATGTCCACGTAAGACCTTATCCAGGTGGGTGCAGTCGCCCCACCGCCGTGCCGCTGCCTGGCTCCCTTACTTAACGTTTTACTTGTTGATAGTGGCTTATCTTTCACAGTTTCTGGATTTCTGACTTGTTTAAGAAGTATTCCTGTCCTCTAGAATAAATGAGTAGACTTCAAGTTTTGCTTCCCTGAAGATATTTTTCTTATTGTTATTTTACATTTTACATTTATATCTTTAAGTGTAATAGGAAATACTTCAAAGTGAAGCTGCAGAGTCAAACTGACCTCCACAGGCTGAGGAGCTTAGAGAACAAAGATTGAAGCCCACAAGCCCTGCTTGTTGGTTAGGAGTTAGGACGGAGGTAAAGCCTTAGGCAGTCATAGAAGGGGTAGATCTCCATTCCCTGTACCTCCAAAACATGTGCTTATGTAGCTTATACGAGAGGGAGTTAAGAAGGGGAGAAAAAGGAGGCACTTGGGGAATGTAAGGAGCAGTTGTGGGTATCAACATGTGTCTTAACTATGATCAGGGACCTGCCATTCCTGGAATAAGCATAGTGGGCACGTTTGCTATGACAGCGTAGGCTACACTTCAGTCTTGGTAGCTGACCTGAAAAGCATGGGATACACCAATGGTCATATTGGCCAAGATGGTGGATTAGCTTCAAGATGGAGTCACTTTGGTTTTTCAGCAGCACGCAGGGTTTATTTTCCTTCGAATGGAGATAAATTGTGCTAGTATCATCATTCAATATCCCATTTTAAGGTCTTTGACCAGTGCACTGCCATTGTTATGTATTACCTACACATTTCAGAGGAAAAGTTAAATCGCGTATTCTGTTCATTTAGTGATTACCCCGTGCTAATAATACATTGGTTTTATTACAGTGAATACCGTTCTCTCTCCAATATTCAGTCATGAAGGTCATTTTTACTAGTCTTTCTTTTCATTCACTAAGATTGAGCATTTATCTTTTTTTATAAAATTTAAAATGTTTTAAAAAAGAATTATCTATTTAATTTTATCTGTTATTGTTATTATTTTGTCATCTGCTATAGGGTATGCTCAGTCACCAGAGACAAATGGAGGAGGGACATAGGGGGAGGAGTAAGAAAGCAATTTCCAGATCTGGGAATTGAAACTCAGTCAGCCATGTGCAAGTTCGGTGCCCCAACCCTACACCACCCACTGGCCCCATTTTAAATAATTTTGTCTTATTTCCAAAAGAATGATTTGGGGGAATTCTAATTGCATTGAATTATGGATTAACTGTGGAAAAGATAAAAGAGTGTAAGATTAAATAGTCTGATATGAGAACATGTATCTTTCCAGTATTCTCAGAACTTATTTCTGACCTTCAATATTATTTTATATTTTTCTTCCTGGTAACTGCTGTAAATATAAATTTTGTTTTGTTTTTTTTTTGTATTCTTGTGTTTTTTGTGTTTTTTGTTTATTTGTTTGTTTTGCATTCTCA
Organism: Tupaia belangeri chinensis; assembly: GCF_000334495.1. Taxonomy (NCBI): domain Eukaryota; kingdom Metazoa; phylum Chordata; class Mammalia; order Scandentia; family Tupaiidae; genus Tupaia; species Tupaia belangeri. The sequence continues at coordinate 1,270,170 of NW_006204918.1, forward strand.
CTTCCAGAAGTTTATTTTGGTTATTATTAGTACAGATACAAGTCCTGATACTTGTGTATTGTAACACTGTGTCTAACAAGACTGAGCTTAGTAGAGTGGTTCTTCTGCTGGGCTCAGCTGCACTCAGGGCTCTGTGCTAGGAAACTGTCTTATTAATATACCTTAGTAATTAGAGATTTGTTTTTGGACTTTTGTCTTTTTTTTTTAACTGGCTATGTTCTAGACATGAAAACACATCATCGGCAAAATAAAACTCCTCTCTTCTTTTATAATGCTTGTTCCAATTTTTAACTTTCTCTGTGCCAAATTCATTGACACAGAGAAACTTTGTATGTAAGTTGTAAGTTCCATTTCATTACTAACAAACTATTAGCAGGTAGAATCCAGGAATATATCAAAGGTTGGCTTCTATTAGTTTCTCGGGACTTCCATAGCCCAGTACCACAAACTACCTGGCTTCATGTGACAGAAATTTATTCTCTGAGAGCTGGAGGCTAGAGGGTGACGTCAAGGTGTGAGCAGGGACATGGAGTCTGTAGGTGGGGCCTGTCCAGGGCTTTCTCTTGTCTCCCGGTGCTGCAGAAGTCCGTGTCATTCCTCAGCTTGCATGTGTATCATTCCACGTCCCCTGCTGGTCCCCCAAGATAACTTTAAATAGTAATGACGTTCGAGGGTGCTGCTTTCTGCACCGTGATTTTAACATCCGTAGTTAAATGATTAATCATTTAGTAATTAGAGATTTGTTTTTGGACTTCTGTCTTTTTTTTTTAACTGGCTATGTTCTAGACATGAAAACACATCATCAGCAAAATAAAACTTCTCTCTTCTTTTATAATGCTTATTCCAATTTTTAACTTTCTCTTGTGCCAAATTCATTGACACTACCAAAATAATTTTTTTTTAGAAAGATTTTTGCTACAGGGCATGTGCACTCACCAGAGAGACAGACAGAAAATGATCAATCATCCCCAGGGAGGATGCCCACACCACAATCCCTTGTCCTTCATTCTCCTCTTGGGATCTTGGGCATGCACACACACATGTCAGGTGTGAGTTTTAAGCCACGGGGTCCGGGACTCAAATCTCAGTTGACTATGTGGGAGTCCAACAATGTAACCATCACACCATCTGCTGGTCCCCCAAGATAACTTTAAATAGTAATGACGTTCGAGGGTGCTGCCTTCTGCACCTTGATTTTAACATCCGTAGTTAAATGATTAATCATTCTTAGCGTACTTAATCCATTTTTCCCTATTGCTATTTGTCTGATTGATTTTATAAGAATGTTATTTATATCAATTACATTTTTAGTATTTATATTATCATATAATTTAAATTTTGTTTTTGTAAGAACTTTCTGTTACATGTCCTAATACTGAACAACCTGAATTAAACCTACTGTAACACTATTGCCATGGAGGAAAGATACCAGAAAGTCCTAGCGCAAGTACTGGCGAACTTGTCCTTGTTTAGAAATAAGTCACTGCGAAGTTAAGATGAGGTCTTTAGGGTAATCCCTAACTCAATATGCCTGATGTCCTTCTCAGGGGCAGAAGAGGTAGACAGAGCACCACGTTTAGAAAGGGGACGTGGAATGATACACATGCAAGCTGAGCAATGACAAGGACTTCTGCAGCACTGGGAGACAAGAGAAAGCCCTGGACAGGCCCCACCTAGAGACTCCATGTCCCTGTTCACACCTTGACGTCACCCTCTAGCCTCCAGCTCTCAGAGAATAAATTTCTGTCACATGAAACCAGGTAGTTTGTGGTACTGGGCTATGGAAGTCCCGAGAAACTAATAAAAGCCATTCTTTGACATATTCCTGGATTCCACCTGCTAATAGTTTGTTAGTAATGAAATGGAACTTACAACTTATACACAAAGCTTGTCTATGTGTATCAGTTATATATGATTTTGTTCTTAAGATTTCTTTTTCTGTAGTCTGAGCAAGTTTAAGACTAGAATCATCTTTTCAAGTTTCTTTCTTCCACTATCTACAGAATAAAAGAGACAGAGAGCTGGGCCCCCCAGATTTCATGCTACAATCCACTTCCCGACTCCAGCCAGCCAGGCTCAGGAGCCAGTGCACACCGACACGGCATCCCTGAGAATCAGCCTTACAGGGTCTGGTTACCACAGGGCACCGTCCAGTCCTGAGAATCGCCTTTTCTTTACACAGCAGACAGCCCAGTGTTCCGAAAGCATCTTTCTTTAAATGTTTCAAGTGTGGTACCGAAGTATTTACATGGCTATTCATTCTGTTTCTGTGCTTATGGTATCTTTTTAATTCTCATGTCTATTCTTGCTAATTCCCCATTTTTCAGTTTCTCTGATTCAGGGGAAGGGTTATTACAGAGTTGGACAGTACCCCAAAGGTGAGAAATAGGCTTGTTGCGCCCCACCTGCTCACACCCCCGAAGACTTAGGATTGCTCAAGGAAGGTGTAAGAGACTGCAGGGTCCCCTGAGTCACATGGCTCTTGGGCTTCATCTGCCAATGTCTAATGACAGTGCCATTTATCAGCTAGTTATTACTATGGAGAAACCATGGCTAAACTTAGAACCTTGTGATAACCATTGGTTTATTTTCACAGAGATTCTGTATGGCAATTTAAGCTGGGCTCTGGTCCGTAAGGGCAGTTGTCTGGGCCTCTCTGCTCTGAGAGGGGCCTGGCTATGGGCTAGGGCCCACTTAACTCCCAACATACTGCCTTGGGCTCGTCTTCCAGGTGACCAAGACACTCCGGGGAAGCCCTAACACACAAGGCTTTTCAAGTTTGCTTTTGTATTGCATTTGTTAATCTTTCATTTGCCCAAGCAAGTTATTAGAGACAGCTCAGACGAGAGGGCCATGCACTCCAAATGGACACAGACAGCGAGAAGGGAAACTTCTCAGCCATATTTGCAGTCATCATATGGGTGAGGTGGACGCCCTGTAGTCCGCAGTCCTTAAAGGAATTTGGTCCTAGGTCTGAAATACCTGAGAACTTGCAGCAATAATGTTCCCAGTCTGGATGGAGATTGTGGCTTCCTGGGAACTGTGTTGTCAAAGATCAGGGAGGGGAGAGAGTCTGGCTCCTAGTACCACAGGGAAGAAGGCCCCGGGGAAAGGACAGCTCCCCTTGTTATTCTCACAGACACTAATGAGTTCTGTAACCTCTAGGAAAATTAGAAGAGTGGGGACTACCTTCTCTTTTTAATTAACTTAGTTCTTGCCTGAGTTGTTCAAAAGGGCAGGCAAATTGGAAGAGTGGAAAGCATCCTCGTGTGTTAATTAACTCACCTTTCCTCTGCGCTGGTTAGAAGGGCAAGAGCATTTTTTGGCAGCCTCAGCGACTTTGGGAAGGTCTGCACACTGTGGCCTTGTTGAAAACCTGGCACCCAAGGACAGACCAAGGCGGCAGCCAGGTCCGCGAGGCTCCGGGACAGCAAATGCACAGAAGACAGGCTCTTTAGGAGTACAGAAAATGCCCGGGAGACACGGCCAGACTTGGGGCCACATATCAGTATTTTCCTCATTTCTGTCTAAACATGTATCTCCTGCTTTCTGCACCGTGATTTTAACATCCGTAGTTAAATGATTAATCATTTAGTAATTAGAGATTTGTTTTTGGACTTCTGTCTTTTTTTTTTAACTGGCTATGTTCTAGACATGAAAACACATCATCAGCAAAATAAAACTTCTCTCTTCTTTTATAATGCTTATTCCAATTTTTAACTTTCTCTTGTGCCAAATTCATTGACACTACCAAAATAATTTTTTTTTAGAAAGATTTTTGCTACAGGGCATGTGCACTCACCAGAGAGACAGACAGAAAATGATCAATCATCCCCAGGGAGGATGCCCACACCACAATCCCTTGTCCTTCATTCTCCTCTTGGGATCTTGGGCATGCACACACACATGTCAGGTGTGAGTTTTAAGCCACGGGGTCCGGGACTCAAATCTCAGTTGACTATGTGGGAGTCCAACAATGTAACCATCACACCATCTGCTGGTCCCCCAAGATAACTTTAAATAGTAATGACGTTCGAGGGTGCTGCCTTCTGCACCTTGATTTTAACATCCGTAGTTAAATGATTAATCATTCTTAGCGTACTTAATCCATTTTTCCCTATTGCTATTTGTCTGATTGATTTTATAAGAATGTTATTTATATCAATTACATTTTTAGTATTTATATTATCATATAATTTAAATTTTGTTTTTGTAAGAACTTTCTGTTACATGTCCTAATACTGAACAACCTGAATTAAACCTACTGTAACACTATTGCCATGGAGGAAAGATACCAGAAAGTCCTAGCGCAAGTACTGGCGAACTTGTCCTTGTTTAGAAATAAGTCACTGCGAAGTTAAGATGAGGTCTTTAGGGTAATCCCTAACTCAATATGCCTGATGTCCTTCTCAGGGGCAGAAGAGGTAGACAGAGCACCACGTTTAGAAAGGGGACGTGGAATGATACACATGCAAGCTGAGCAATGACAAGGACTTCTGCAGCACTGGGAGACAAGAGAAAGCCCTGGACAGGCCCCACCTACAGACTCCATGTCCCTGCTCACACCTTGACGTCACCCTCTAGCCTCCAGCTCTCAGAGAATAAATTTCTGTCACATGAAACCAGGTAGTTTGTGGTACTGGGCTATGGAAGTCCCGAGAAACTAATAAAAGCCATTCTTTGACATATTCCTGGATTCCACCTGCTAATAGTTTGTTAGTAATGAAATGGAACTTACAACTTATACACAAAGCTTGTCTATGTGTATCAGTTATATATGATTTTGTTCTTAAGATTTCTTTTTCTGTAGTCTGAGCAAGTTTAAGACTAGAATCATCTTTTCAAGTTTCTTTCTTCCACTATCTACAGAATAAAAGAGACAGAGAGCTGGGCCCCCCAGATTTCATGCTACAATCCACTTCCCGACTCCAGCCAGCCAGGCTCAGGAGCCAGTGCACACCGACACGGCATCCCTGAGAATCAGCCTTACAGGGTCTGGTTACCACAGGGCACCGTCCAGTCCTGAGAATCGCCTTTTCTTTACACAGCAGACAGCCCAGTGTTCCGAAAGCATCTTTCTTTAAATGTTTCAAGTGTGGTACCGAAGTATTTACATGGCTATTCATTCTGTTTCTGTGCTTATGGTATCTTTTTAATTCTCATGTCTATTCTTGCTAATTCCCCATTTTTCAGTTTCTCTGATTCAGGGGAAGGGTTATTACAGAGTTGGACAGTACCCCAAAGGTGAGAAATAGGCTTGTTGCGCCCCACCTGCTCACACCCCCGAAGACTTAGGATTGCTCAAGGAAGGTGTAAGAGACTGCAGGGTCCCCTGAGTCACATGGCTCTTGGGCTTCATCTGCCAATGTCTAATGACAGTGCCATTTATCAGCTAGTTATTACTATGGAGAAACCATGGCTAAACTTAGAACCTTGTGATAACCATTGGTTTATTTTCACAGAGATTCTGTATGGCAATTTAAGCTGGGCTCTGGTCCGTAAGGGCAGTTGTCTGGGCCTCTCTGCTCTGAGAGGGGCCTGGCTATGGGCTGGGGCCCACTTAACTCCCAACATACTGCCTTGGGCTCGTCTTCCAGGTGACCAAGACACTCCGGGGAAGCCCTAACACACAAGGCTTTTCAAGTTTGCTTTTGTATTGCATTTGTTAATCTTTCATTTGCCCAAGCAAGTTATTAGAGACAGCTCAGACGAGAGGGCCATGCACTCCAAATGGACACAGACAGCGAGAAGGGAAACTTCTCAGCCATATTTGCAGTCATCATATGGGTGAGGTGGACGCCCTGTAGTCCGCAGTCCTTAAAGGAATTTGGTCCTAGGTCTGAAATACCTGAGAACTTGCAGCAATAATGTTCCCAGTCTGGATGGAGATTGTGGCTTCCTGGGAACTGTGTTGTCAAAGATCAGGGAGGGGAGAGAGTCTGGCTCCTAGTACCACAGGGAAGAAGGCCCCGGGGAAAGGACAGCTCCCCTTGTTATTCTCACAGACACTAATGAGTTCTGTAACCTCTAGGAAAATTAGAAGAGTGGGGACTACCTTCTCTTTTTAATTAACTTAGTTCTTGCCTGAGTTGTTCAAAAGGGCAGGCAAATTGGAAGAGTGGAAAGCATCCTCGTGTGTTAATTAACTCACCTTTCCTCTGCGCTGGTTAGAAGGGCAAGAGCATTTTTTGGCAGCCTCAGCGACTTTGGGAAGGTCTGCACACTGTGGCCTTGTTGAAAACCTGGCACCCAAGGACAGACCAAGGCGGCAGCCAGGTCCGCGAGGCTCCGGGACAGCAAATGCACAGAAGACAGGCTCTTTAGGAGTACAGAAAATGCCCGGGAGACACGGCCAGACTTGGGGCCACATATCAGTATTTTCCTCATTTCTGTCTAAACATGTATCTCATTTTTTTTATAATCTGAAGACCAACCTTGAGAACCAGCTCAATAGGTAAAGCCTGAACATTACATGGTTAGCTTGATAAACACACCACGAGGATTTCTAAACGATTCGTTTCTTTAGGAACACTATTACGAATAAATACTGTGCTTCTGTAAAAAGCACATATTGTATAAGTTTGCAGGGGTCTTTTTTTTGGGGGGGGGAGAGGTTTTTGCTATAGGGAGCGTGCGCTCGCAAGACAGACAGAGAGACAGAGAGATAGAAAGCGAGAAATCACCCCCCAGGGGGGATGGTCATGCTGCAATCCCTTCTCCTCCATTCTCCTCTCGGGATCTTGGGCACGCATGCACACGCGCCCGGCGTGAGTTTTAAGCCACCGGGTCCGGGACTCAAACCACGGTTGACTACATGGGAGTCCAGCCACATAGCCATTACGCTAATTGCTGGTCCCAACTTGCAGGGGTCTTAGTCCTGTGTATTTTATATATACTGATCGCTGATGTCTTTTCAGTAACTTCTCCACTCTGAGTCAGACCAAGTGCTTTGGATGGAGCTTACCATTCATCGAGTTGAGCTCCCAGGCCTCAGGGTTGATACCAGGTAGTGCCCTCCTAAGGCCCCGTCTCCTTGGCTATGGGAACCGACCCGAGGAGAGGCCATTCCCAGGGAAGAGTCCTCATCCTTGCCTTCTTGGCAGTCAGCGTCCGCCCATAGGTGTCAAGACCAGGCCCTCTGAGGTCTGCAGAGAAGCCAGTCTTGACAATGAGTCCAACTGAACAGACGCAGGGGGCGCGGGAGACACCGAAGTCCATGTGTTGCTGGAGCCCATGGGCCCAGGGCTTCCTGTCTCTTCAGTCCCATCCTTTTCTGCAGTCCTGATTCAGGCTAGATGAGGCCCTAAATTCTAATGATTTGCTTAGTACAAGGTGCAGGTTCTTTCATAGGCTACTAAGTCACCCTGAGGAACACAATCTCCTGGTATGCTTCACATGTGGAGAAACAGGGAGTAATTGTCCTGAAATCTATTTTTATTTACTTGGTGTTTTTCCTTTTGACATTGAGAAAGAGTTTCTGCACTTTACATTTTAGGGTCTGCAGGAGAGCTGTGTTGATGAGTCCCTGCTGGCTGCTAAAAACCTGCCAATGATGAGGCTTTTTTATGGACTATCTGATTTCCAAGACGCTTGTTTGCTGTTAATTTATCTGCCCCGCTGTAAGACTGAGAAAAAGTGCAAGACTGATTTAATTTCCTCCTTCAGAAGGACTGGTTTATTTCCTAAGAATTCTAAGAATTTGTTTTTGAAAGTTGTTTTTTGTGTGTGCTTGTTTTTTTGGTTTTTGTTTGTTTGTTTCTGTTTTTGTTTTGCTATAGGGCATATGCACTAGCCAGAAAGGGACAGGGATAGGGAATGTGAGAAACCACCAGGAGAAATGGCCACACCTCAGTCCCTTCTCCTCCAGTCTCCTCTTGGGGTTTAGACCACACTTGCACGCACACTCAGTGTGATTTTCAAGACCAGATCCAGGACTCCAGCCAGCTATGTGGGGTCCAGCGTCTTAACCTCCACACTGCAGCTTGTTTCTCTGCTTTCCCTTTTCCTCTCTCTCTCTCTCTGGTCAAATTAAAAAATTTAAAAAAATAAATAAATAACAATAATAATAACAAATGCAATTAAATAAATAATTTCTTTTGAAAATGACATTTTTATTGGGAAATTTAAGTCGTCATCATTTCAAAATGTTCTTACATAGGATTAATTATATTATTGTGTTATTTTGTGACTTTAAAGCTAAATGGCTACATGTTGTATTTTTTAAATTATTATCATTCCTTTTTCCTTTATGTGAGAGAGGGAGACGGGAGAGATAGTGACAGGGTTTTGACAGCGTCTCGCCCTGTTAGGATCCTTCTGCCCCCATCTCCTGGTTAGCTAAGATTACAGGCATGTGGCGACACCCAGAGTGTCCCGCTCGGCCAGGAACCGATCCCGAACCTCCTGCGTGGTTCCCACCCTCCCAAGCATGGGTTGTGTGTGTATGCCTGCAGATGGACCTCTTTCTTTAACTATGGAACAAATGCTGCGATCCGCTCTGCATATCTTGTACATGCAGCTTCTTTTGTTGAATTCAAAAATGAGCACATCAGGACCAGCAGGTGGGAGTGGTGAAGGCCCTGGACGCCCACGCGGTCGGCCATGGTTGAACTTTTGGATGGGACTGCTTGAAAATCACACCAGGTGTGTGTACATGCGTGCCCGAAATCCTTAGAGGAGACTGGAGGAGAAAGGACTTCAGTGTGGCTGTCACCCCTCATGGGCAATCGCTCACATTCTGTGTCTCTGTCTCTCTCTGTTTCCAGTGAGCTCACATGCCCTATAGTAAAAATCTCTCTCTCATAAAAAGAGCACGTTTTCACTAAAACTGAAATGGTTGGAGCATTTTGTGATTCTGTTCGCATTTTGTTTGAGCAGCTCTGGGACTGTGACGGGAATAGCTAGGAAATCACTGTAATGGCCTCTGTTGTGCAATGTGCTGCTGCAGGAGGGACGCTGTGACTGGGACCAGCACCCGGGGATGGCGCTGCAGTCGGGACTCTGTGACTAGGACCAGCACCCGGGGATGGCGCTGCAGTCGGGACTCTGTGATTAGGACCGGCACCCGGCGATGGTGCTACAGGTGGGACGCAGTGACTGGGACCAGCACCCGGGGATGGCGCTGCAGTCGGGACTCTGTGACTAGGACCAGCACCCGGGGATGGCGCTGCACGTGGGACACCGTGACTAGGACCAGCACCCAGGAATCTGTTTATCTTCGGGCTGCTGTGACTAGCCCTTAGGGAGCTAGGTTTTATGGGAAGATTTCCTGAGGCTCTCATCATTGTCTCATAGAACTTTCTGAAGATGAGTTGTCCCTTTGTAAATTTGGTGGCTATTTGACATTAACTTTATTTTAGTTTAGTATATATGTGTGTGTGTGTATACATTTAGAGAGAGATTTTTGCTATAGGGTGTGTGCACTCACTAGAAAGAGAAACAAAATGTGAGAAATCACACCCTACCATGGGGAAGGCCACACCACAACCCCTTCTTCTCCATTCTTCCCTCCGGGTTTTGGGCATGCATGCACATCCGCCCAGCATGAGTTTGAAGCCACCAGTTCTGGAACCTGAACCATGGCTTACCGTGGAGGAGTCCTGTGACATAACTATTATTTCCTCTGCTGGTCCCTGGTTTAGTATATTCTTGGTGCCTTGAGAAAGTATGAAATTGTGGTAATAGATAAATTTATATACCCAAAGCTCTATGAAAATTTTACCTTCTTTTATTTTATTTATTTATTTATTTATTTATTTATTTGGAGAAGTGTTTTGCTATAGGGCGTGTGCACTCGCCAGAGAGACAGAAAGCGAGAAATCGCCCCCCAGGGGGGATGGCCACACCACAATCCCTTCTCCTCCATTCTCCTCTCGGGATCTTGGGCACGCACGCACACGTGCCCAGCGTGAGTTTAAGCCACTGGGTCCAGGACTTGAACTGTGGTTGACTACATGGGAGTCCAGCAACATAGCCATTATGCTAACTGCTGGTCCCCCTTTGAAAATTTTAAATTAGGTGAAAATATTAATCATAGAATGTTCAGGCCCACTATTCACTAGTCTGCTCTTCCCAAAAGTTAGTCCTTTTTCCTTCAGTTTCTTTTGCATCTTCAAGAAGCAAGCGCTTTATTTTGGGCCTTTTTCCTCGGGGGAGAAAAAGACTTTTTAAATCTATTTCTTTCAAAACTGTGACAAAGACTCCCAGACGAATAGATTGGCACCGATTCGGGGACAAGTAGAAGGATGTTACCCAGGTCATTCATTCTGACACCGCAGGGTGCAGCTGCCAATGGATGTTGGTCAGCGCTAACAGAAATCGCTCTACGTTATTAAGACGAGGAGGAAGAATTAGCGTAGCCACGGCCTGTGGCAAAGGATGAAGAATCGCTCAGGGAGAAAAGGAAATGGGTTCTCGAAGCAGGACTCAGCTCAGAGCGTCTACCCGCCCTGGAGCCTGAGGGAAAGAGTGAGACAGATTGCAGACAGTGCCTCTCAGGCCAGCATTTGTCTAGATTTTCCTCTTTCTGTATGAGTCCCGACGTAAATAGTTGGTGATGCTAGACGTACACCTGTGGACTCCTAGCTGTTTCGGTAAGGAAGGGGATGAACTTTCTTTGCTTTTCCAGGACACCTGTGCTCTCTCAAACGACTAAGCCCTGCCCTTTTTGGAGCCAGTTCCAGCACTTTTTTCTGAGGATCTTGCTTGCTCAGCAATTCAAGGTGTCAGGGGCGATATCAGGATTTGAACCAGGTGGCTGGCCCTGAGGGCCCCAGCTCCCTTCATCAGGCCATGTGCATTACTCATTTCTATAGTGCAAAGTGTTCTTTTCTTCCTGAATGGTGGTTGAATGATATGACATTCCGCTGTAGTATCTACGGAGAAATTTGTATTACTTGTTTTCCCTCAGAGCCATTAGAGTAATTTTATAAGGGATTCCCTGCATTTAGAAAATCCTTCAATGTCTAAGAAATACATTCCACATATACATCCTATATTTTTTATGTGCTACTAAATTATATTTGCTACAAATCTATGTAAGATTTTTTGCTCCAGTATTCACAAATGAAATAGGCCCACATTCATTTTATGTGCAATCTTTATCAGGTTTAGGAAAAAGTTTTACATGATAGACGGAGATAAATTCTGAGAGGGACCGTAAGATGTTACAATGCACTAAGGATGTTTTTTCTTTTCCTTAATAATACGACGTATCTACCCTAAACTAGAAAAATGCATGCTTTGTTCTCCATGGGTGCTAACTAAGTTTCAGGCGAACAATAAAATCACCTGCAATTTTGCAAGCCAGAACGACCTGTGCCCCCTCTGTTCCTTCAGGTCCTGATGGGCCGCTAAGAATGTTCTAAGGCAGCCTGTGACTTGGTGGTTAAGGGGACTGAATATCACATGGCTGACCACACAGTTCGAATCCCAAACCCAACAACTTGCAAAACACCTGACGCATTGACAATTTGAGAAAGAAGGTATGCGTTAGATGCCTTTGTAAGGGTTCTAATTCCTCAGCTGGACTTTGGACTGAGCCACTCTGCCAGATTCCTTAGCTCTCTGCTGGTAGAGAGCAAATCGCGAGGCTTCTCAGGCTTCGCAATCACACGAGTCCCTTCCCCAATGCATCTCCTCTCATATCTATCTGCACACTTATCTGTATCCTGCCCGTTCTATTCCTCTTGAAAACCCCGACTAACAGACATTCTGCTCCTTGCTAACATCAGAGAGTAAAAGCAGGATACTGGAGTCTGAGGAAATAGAGCCACTTTGCAAATGCATTAATACATCTCTTTCTAAAATTATCAGCTCGATTGCTACTGTCTTCTCATAGACATGTTACTTTTCACACTTTGCATCTATGCATTCATGTAGGATCATCGCTCTTGATATATGGAGAACTTAAACATTTCAGTATATTCTACTCACTCATATTTTCATCTTAGGTGAATAACTTAAAAAACATAAGCTCCATATGTTTTACAAATGGCTTTCCTTCCTCTTCCCGTGCTGAGCTGTATTCCGTGAGAGTGCCTCATTTAAAAGCTAACTGTACAATAATTGGCTCATATCTTTGTACCACACAGACAAAATGCAACTTTATTGTTTATACATAACTCCTTCCCACTGTGCTTGAAGATAATATTGTAATCCCTATCTGTAGGCTCATCTTATAATAATCAGCAATATTCAATAAGTGCTCAGTTCAAATTATTTATGAAGTAATAAAATCAATGAGGTGATTTAAGAAGCAGGGAGTTGCTAGGACTATTGTTTCCAAGTGGAGATGATAATACCACAAATTGGAATCTTTTTTCTGTCTTCTGCATCTTGAGCATGTGATCAATGAAAAGATAATGTTTGAACAAAAACTAGAACATATATAGAGAAAGACTGATTTATAGAAATGCCTTCCAGGACCAGCTGACTTGTATAACTGGCCAAAAGGTAGGTAGCAGACATATTCCAAGAACTGAGAATTTTCATCACAAGAAATTTCTCCCAGGAGAAGCAAGGGAGCTGAGACAATATTTTACGTCTCTCTTACCTGAAACGCTTGGGACTAGAAGGTTTTGGATTTGGTGTCTTCTTTTTTTTTTTTTTTTGGAGAGATTTTCACTGTAGGGCGCGTGCGCTCGCCAGACAGACAGAGCGAGACATAGAGACAGAAAGCGAGAAATCACCCCACCCGGCGGATGATCACGCCGCAATCCCTTCTCCTCCATTCTCCTCTCGGGATCTTGGGCATGCACGCACACGCACCCGGCGTGAGTTTTAAGCCACCGGGTCCGGGACACGAACCGCGGTCAACTACATGGGAGTGCAGCGACATAGCCATTACGCTAACTGCTGGTTCCCGGTGTCTTCTTTTTTAAACTTTGGAATACTTGCATATACATGAGAAATCTTGAGAATAGAACCCAAATCTAAACAGAAAATTTGCTCATATTCTATATATACCTTATTCACCTAGTCTGTAGGCCGTTTTATACAGGTATTTGTGATCATTTTGTGCATGATGCTTACTGTGAGTATACTTGCATGAGGGATTCTGGGTGTGTGTATGGAAAAAATCGATCACGGATGAAAGGGCTGGCAAGGGCTCTCCCTCCTCGGGGAGCTGCACAATCTGTGTGCTGAATATCTCTGTTTCCACTGTCACCTGTCACATGAGGTCAGGTATGGAATTGTCCACGTCTGGCATCATGTCAGTTCCCAAAAAGTTTTGGACTTTAGGGACCACCAGTTAGTGTAATGGTTATGTCACTCAACTCCCATGTAGTCAACGGCAGTTCAAGTCCTGGATCCAGTGGCTTAAACTCACACAGGGTGCGTGTGTGTGCGTGCCCAAGATCCCGAGAGGAGAATGGAGGAGAAGGGATTGTGGCGTGGCCATCCTCCCTGGGGGATGATTTCTCGCTTTCTGTCTCTCTGTCTCTCTCTGACTCTCTGGTGAGTACATGCACCCTGCAGCTAAATTCTTTCTACACACACACAAACACACACACACACACACACACACACACAAGAAGTTTTGGACTTTGAAGCAAGTCAGATTTTGGATATTTGAATTAAGAATGCTCTACCTGAATCAAATGGTAGAAAACTCTCTAGCTGTGCATAGAAGTTCAACCCAAAGAGAGATGAAGGACCTGGAGCCTCTGTTACCATTCCAGCTAACCATTAATATGAATTTTTGTATTAGAAGACAAAGGGAAAAAAACACATCCAATACATTTCATAAAAATAAACTAGTTATTTTTAAGTGAGTTTTAAGTAAGGACTTCAGGGAGTTTTTACTTCTGATAATAAAAAAAAAAGTTTTAAACAGAGCAGTGTTTATAATTAAGCACATTAAAATAATTTAGTGATATTATACTATTCTCTAATTAAGACCTAGATCTATTTTTAAGCAATGAAAATCGTGCTTTTCTTGTTTCCATAGGTGACTAGTTCCTTACTTCCCTTAATGTTAGGGGCACCTGAGTCCACTCCAGAAACCCAGGTCAGCAGGTATGTCCTAAGCCCTGTCATCACCCAGAAAAGCCGCTGAGAGCCCAGTAGCCCAGCCTCCCTTCCTCCCGCTCTGTGACTTCCTCATCGCTGCTGCTACTGCTGTTCTTCCACTGTAACCAGGCTGGTGAATTCTCAGCCCGTTCATTCTCATCCCATTATTTCCTTCTTCACTTCCTTCCATCACCTCAACTCCACCCTTCTCAATGCCCTCACTCCCCTGCTTTCTACTCTCTTTATGAAACCTGGCCTACACAAACACTCAAGGTCTCTTGAGCACTGCTGAAGAGTTTGTACAGTCACAGGATTGAGTGCCGTGAAAGTCAATGACTCACTTTTTTTTTAGACTTTACACACTTTCTGTCAGTCCTAGGTTTCCAACCCGGCCATCTCTCTAAAAGCAGCTGTGCTGAAACTTACCTCTGCTCTTACCACCGCCACTTGAGTCTTGTTGTATAATCTGCTGTTCTTTATCATCAAATGAGCATCTTCCCTGCAATCTTTTCTCCTTTTTGGTGAGAAGAGTAGAATAGAGAAAAAAGAAATCTAATTCCTGCTCCCGTGTTCTGGATCTCTACGCATTCATTCATATATTCTCTCCACATCTTTAAAATCTTCCCGGTCATTGCCTTTTCTCCAAATGTCCTCAAGCTTTTCTCATCTTAAACAAATACGTGTGTGACCTGTTGAATCACTCGGGCATGTCTAGCTCGTTCCTTCCTGCCTCAGTAAAACCGTCTCATTCTCTGTATTTCTTTGCTCCCAGGCACTCCGACTTTTACATCCACTTCTGTAATGAAGTTTCTCTGACAATAAAACTATTGATTGCCTTTTGCAAAATATAAGGAATACAAAAATGTGAAGAACAACTTTCAGTATTTTTTCAGTTCTTCATAACATTTCATATCACTCTTCAACTCCTTCTTAAAATACGTTCTTTTGCTCCTATGAATCTGTACTTGTCTGGATTTCTTCCTCTATCCTGGGTTCCTTTTCAGTTCA
This sequence comes from Tupaia belangeri chinensis, assembly GCF_000334495.1. NCBI lineage: Eukaryota > Metazoa > Chordata > Mammalia > Scandentia > Tupaiidae > Tupaia > Tupaia belangeri. The sequence goes on from NW_006204918.1 coordinate 1,285,191, forward strand.
ATTTGCTTATGTTTCCTCCTCCACGTGTGCTTTGAGTGTGAATGAGTGTGTGTTTATGTGTGTGCATGTGTAGCCGTACATGCCAACCACACTGCCTGCCCTCTAGTATTCTCTGTTGTTCTAGCTGAGTGTTATATTCCACTGCTCCTGTGTCCAAATGGTTACTGAATATTTAGCATTTTACTGATAGTTCAGTGCCCCAAATTGAAGTCTTGATTCTCTACCCACCCCCTCCATTGCTGTTATTTTTGTGATTTGCTATGGAAAGATGCCAGCATCATCCCCAATGGTCCAGGTCATGAATGTTACCTTAGGTCTCCTCTGCGATCAAGTCAAGTTAGCCCCATAGGTGTTTGATACCTTCTAGAAATTTCCTGGTTGGCCCATTCCTCAATAAACCCACTGCCCTCACTTAGCATGGACCATGGTCCTTTCTCATGTATTAGAAGAAAGTCCTAAGTGATCACCCTCCTCCTGGCATGGCTTCTTTCCATTTCACTCTTTCTAAAATTAAATGGCAGCAGACTTAAAACTGTTCAGTGATTCTCCATTGCCTTTGGGATGGGATCCAAGTTTCCTAGAGAGTAGTAAGTTCTCTAAGCTCCCTGTGCTTCCTAAATGTACTTTTTTTCCCTTTCTTTTGTCACCTATGAGGGATTAATCAGGCTATTTCCCCTGCCTGATTGAATTCCTATTGCTTAGAACTCTTTTCAGATGCTCCTTCCTGTAGGAAGCCTCCTCTGGCCTCCCAAAGGCTGGTTGTATGTCCCTTGCAGAGCACCAAACGTGACCATGGCAGTTTATTTCCCCTAACATGTGACCTGCACTTCTGATTTTCATATGCCAAAATATGTCAGCATCTGCCAGCAAGCTGAAGAGTAACATCTCTCTGGATGGTAATACTGGCTGCATTCACCCTTGGATCTTGGTCCTGTGAAAGAAGAAGGTTAGAGAAGGGAGGAAGATGCAGAAGCAGAGATGCAGGTGAGCACAGACAAGCTGTGCTGCTCAGTCAAGCTGAGCTGCTTCATTTATACATTTTACCAGGCACAGTGAACTGTTGGCAAGCTTTCAAGGATGCCGTTGAAGTTCTACAATTAGAGATAAGGACTTTAGTGTAGACGTTTTTCAACCTTGTTACTATCATGTATGATCCTGTTATGTGTCATAGGTCAAACCAGTTTACTTACGCTGTTCTTCTGGAACTCCAAGGAAGGCTGAGTATGCATCAAAGAGGATGATGTGTAAGTCATAAACACTATAAAGAACAGCCACCACATGACCTAGCCAGGGTCAGGATGTTTCCCGTGCCTCATGTGGATATTTCCACAGAGCCCCTGGTATCTAAGGTATGTGTCAGCCAGAGCCAGTGAGTAATTAACAAGGCATGAAGATAACTGCTTCATACTGCCAGGCTGCATACCCTCACAAAAATATCCTTTCTAATTTTATATTCCCCACTCCAAATGACTTTCAAGAACCCGCACAGAAAAGTCACCTGTCCTGTAAGTCACCTTGGTCATCTTGGTGATTGTCACTCCTGTCAGAAATCCTTCATTTGTTCTTTTTTTTTATTTAAGGGTTTTTGGTTTTTTATTTTGTTGTTGTTTTCCATAGGGCTTCATGAACCATAGAAAAACAGAGAGACAGTGAGAGGTAAAGTAAGAAATCACTCCCTGGAGGGGATGGCTATACTACAATCCCTTTTCCTCCATTTTTCTCCTGGGGTTTTGGGCACACATGCACATGCATCCAGTGTGATTTTCAAGCCACTAGGTCTGGGATTCAACCCTCAATCAGCCATGTTGGAGTCTAGCACCTTAACCACCACGCCACCTGCTGGCCCTTAAATTCCTTCTTAACTCCACCCTTCTCAATGCCCTCACTCCCCTGCTTTCTACTCTCTTTATGAAACCTGGCCTACACAAACACTCAAGGTCTCTTGAGCACTGCTGAAGAGTTTGTACAGTCACAGGATTGAGTGCCGTGAAAGTCAATGACTCACTTTTTTTTTAGACTTTACACACTTTCTGTCAGTCCTAGGTTTCCAACCCGGCCATCTCTCTAAAAGCAGCTGTGCTGAAACTTACCTCTGCTCTTACCACCGCCACTTGAGTCTTGTTGTATAATCTGCTGTTCTTTATCATCAAATGAGCATCTTCCCTGCAATCTTTTCTCCTTTTTGGTGAGAAGAGTAGAATAGAGAAAAAAGAAATCTAATTCCTGCTCCCGTGTTCTGGATCTCTACGCATTCATTCATATATTCTCTCCACATCTTTAAAATCTTCCCGGTCATTGCCTTTTCTCCAAATGTCCTCAAGCTTTTCTCATCTTAAACAAATACGTGTGTGACCTGTTGAATCACTCGGGCATGTCTAGCTCGTTCCTTCCTGCCTCAGTAAAACCGTCTCATTCTCTGTATTTCTTTGCTCCCAGGCACTCCGACTTTTACATCCACTTCTGTAATGAAGTTTCTCTGACAATAAAACTATTGATTGCCTTTTGCAAAATATAAGGAATACAAAAATGTGAAGAACAACTTTCAGTATTTTTTCAGTTCTTCATAACATTTCATATCACTCTTCAACTCCTTCTTAAAATACGTTCTTTTGCTCCTATGAATCTGTACTTGTCTGGATTTCTTCCTCTATCCTGGGTTCCTTTTCAGTTCAATTTGCTTATGTTTCCTCCTCCACGTGTGCTTTGAGTGTGAATGAGTGTGTGTTTATGTGTGTGCATGTGTAGCCGTACATGCCAACCACACTGCCTGCCCTCTAGTATTCTCTGTTGTTCTAGCTGAGTGTTATATTCCACTGCTCCTGTGTCCAAATGGTTACTGAATATTTAGCATTTTACTGATAGTTCAGTGCCCCAAATTGAAGTCTTGATTCTCTACCCACCCCCTCCATTGCTGTTATTTTTGTGATTTGCTATGGAAAGATGCCAGCATCATCCCCAATGGTCCAGGTCATGAATGTTACCTTAGGTCTCCTCTGCGATCAAGTCAAGTTAGCCCCATAGGTGTTTGATACCTTCTAGAAATTTCCTGGTTGGCCCATTCCTCAATAAACCCACTGCCCTCACTTAGCATGGACCATGGTCCTTTCTCATGTATTAGAAGAAAGTCCTAAGTGATCACCCTCCTCCTGGCATGGCTTCTTTCCATTTCACTCTTTCTAAAATTAAATGGCAGCAGACTTAAAACTGTTCAGTGATTCTCCATTGCCTTTGGGATGGGATCCAAGTTTCCTAGAGAGTAGTAAGTTCTCTAAGCTCCCTGTGCTTCCTAAATGTACTTTTTTTCCCTTTCTTTTGTCACCTATGAGGGATTAATCAGGCTATTTCCCCTGCCTGATTGAATTCCTATTGCTTAGAACTCTTTTCAGATGCTCCTTCCTGTAGGAAGCCTCCTCTGGCCTCCCAAAGGCTGGTTGTATGTCCCTTGCAGAGCACCAAACGTGACCATGGCAGTTTATTTCCCCTAACATGTGACCTGCACTTCTGATTTTCATATGCCAAAATATGTCAGCATCTGCCAGCAAGCTGAAGAGTAACATCTCTCTGGATGGTAATACTGGCTGGATTTACCCCTGGATCTTGGTCCTGTGGAAGAAAAACCCTTGGATCTTGGTCCTGTGAAAGAAGAAGGTTAGAGAAGGGAGGAAGATGCAGAAGCAGAGATGCAGGTGAGCACAGACAAGCTGTGCTGCTCAGTCAAGCTGAGCTGCTTCATTTATACATTTTACCAGGCACAGTGAACTGTTGGCAAGCTTTCAAGGATGCCGTTGAAGTTCTACAATTAGAGATAAGGACTTTAGTGTAGACGTTTTTCAACCTTGTTACTATCATGTATGATCCTGTTATGTGTCATAGGTCAAACCAGTTTACTTACGCTGTTCTTCTGGAACTCCAAGGAAGGCTGAGTATGCATCAAAGAGGATGATGTGTAAGTCATAAACACTATAAAGAACAGCCACCACATGACCTAGCCAGGGTCAGGATGTTTCCCGTGCCTCATGTGGATATTTCCACAGAGCCCCTGGTATCTAAGGTATGTGTCAGCCAGAGCCAGTGAGTAATTAACAAGGCATGAAGATAACTGCTTCATACTGCCAGGCTGCATACCCTCACAAAAATATCCTTTCTAATTTTATATTCCCCACTCCAAATGACTTTCAAGAACCCGCACAGAAAAGTCACCTGTCCTGTAAGTCACCTTGGTCATCTTGGTGATTGTCACTCCTGTCAGAAATCCTTCATTTGTTCTTTTTTTTTATTTAAGGGTTTTTGGTTTTTTATTTTGTTGTTGTTTTCCATAGGGCTTCATGAACCATAGAAAAACAGAGAGACAGTGAGAGGTAAAGTAAGAAATCACTCCCTGGAGGGGATGGCTATACTACAATCCCTTTTCCTCCATTTTTCTCCTGGGGTTTTGGGCACACATGCACATGCATCCAGTGTGATTTTCAAGCCACTAGGTCTGGGATTCAACCCTCAATCAGCCATGTTGGAGTCTAGCACCTTAACCACCACGCCACCTGCTGGCCCTTAAATTCCTTCTTTCAAACCAAACGAGTTTATGTTTTTCTTCTTGCCAGTTTTTCTTGATGCTGAAGCATTTAACAGACACGTGAATGTAAGGTTCTTTGTTAAAAACTATATGTATGATAATATCCTTGATTTGATTATCATATACTGTATGAATGCTTTGAAAAAGCATATTCTACACCATGAAGATGTATAACAATAAATGTAAATGAGAAATTATAAACAAAAAGATGCTCTAAGTATACACCAAAGCTACTTACTCCCTTTGAAATACAGTTAGTAACAACTTGTTACATTTGACAAACTGTACTAAATGCACAAGAATTAAAGAAGTGCCCTCACAGCAAGTCCCAGTTCTTGTAGTTACCCTGAGGGCTCATAGGCCCACGCCTCATCTCAGAGACCCTGTCAAGCAGTTTCTTTCTTTCTTTCTTTTTAAGAGAGATTTTTCCTATAGAGCACAAGCACTCATCAGAGAGACAGAAAGAGACAGAAAGAAAGAGAGAAATAACCCCCAGGGGGAATGGCCACACTGCAGTCCCTCCTCCTTCATTCTCCTCTCAGGATGCACCTGGTGTATTTTAAGCCACTGGGTCTGGGACTCAAACCATGGTTGATTATGTGGGAGCCCAGCAACATAACCATTATGCCATCTGCTGGTCCCTCAAACAGTTTCTACAAGGAAAGTATCAGCTCAGATAGCACCAAGGGTCTCTCTGCTTTTTACACCTTAGAGTCTAGGCCTTCATGTCACCAGCTCCGGGGGAGGGGGGAGAATATTCCTCCCTTTTTAAGCCAGAGTCAACTCATTTCCACCCCAAAAGGACTGAAGTTTCTAAAGTTTCTTGGCCCTCTCCTTTTCATACTATTTCCCATCCTTCTCTTCACTTCCTTCCTAAACTACTTAATCCATCACCTCCATTGTCCAGACAAAGCAACAAGATGGTTAATGGTAGATTTTCAACGTTTCTGTGTGGGGGTTTTTTTGGTTATCTAGTTAGAAATACATTAATGTATGAATAATCAATTGTGTCGAATCAAGTTCCGCCCTACTTATTTCCATATGCTTTCTCTGATCTGCATACCTCTTATGACATGGTTATCATCTCCCCCTCAACAGCAAATACATTTGAATCAAATACACACTTAGTTCCTCACACCAGCAACAAATAATACTTTTCAGGAGCAGTCATAACTAAATCCATACCTAAGGAAAAAAAGCATCTCCAACTCTCTAAGGTGCTAACCCCTTTAAAGAGACTCCTAGCTACAATCCCACTTGATTCATATTTACCTGAGTCGGCCTGAAGTATCTGCATTGTTTCACTAGTGATTTCACAGTTTTCTAAGAACACTGAAACTATTTTTTGTGTTATTTTTGTGTACAAAAATAACCATTTCTCTCTTACAATTTTCTCAGAAAAGCAATTCTGCTTCAGTAACTTTTCCATTTCTAGACTGAAAAAGAGATTGCTAAGCAACTTTGAAATAGTAATTCTCCAGCTTTGAAAACACTGAAGTCCCATTAAAGACTTTATTAATTATATATGACAAAGTATTACAACATAATTGCTACTTATCCATGTCCTGCATTGGCCTGAGAAAAAAGAGTATTATCCCACTTCCTGTCGTTTCCCTCACGTTAGTAAGGCACTTGGCACATGCTGAATAATGAATGAAAAGATGAATGGTTGAATTGTTTGTCTGCCCAATGATCTGATGACTTCTCTCCTACAAATATCCCTGCCTCAGTATTCCCCTGCTGTAGTCAGAAGATAAGATGTCTTTTCTGGGACCAGCAGATGGCGAAATGGTTACATCACTGCACTCCCACTCAGTGGACCATGGTTTGTTTGAGAGAGTCCCCAACCTGGTAGCTTGAAACTCATGCTGAGCACATGTGCATGCATGCCCAAGATCTGAGAGGAGAATGGAGGAGAACGGATGGCGGTATGGCCATCATTCCTGGGGGTGACTTCTCGCTTTCTGTCTCTCTGTCTTTCCAGCTAGTACACATGCCCTAATCTCTCTTTAAAAGAAAATGTAAAAAAGATGGCTTTTCTTCTTGTGATTTATAGATAATTGTCCACTTTGTTTGTTTGTTTTAAGTCGAGCTCTTACCATGTCATGATCCTCATGCCTCAGCCTCCTCCCAACTGGGAACACTGGTACGTGTCACCACACACAGCTCTTTTCCTTTCTTTCTATTCTGTTTTGTTTTGTTTTGTTTTGTTAGACAATGACTTGCCTTGTCCAACTCAACCTTGGGATCCTGGTCCTCTGTGTTACCCACCCCAAATCCCTGGCACACACCACCGTACCCAGCCTACAAGCTGGAGCAGGAATTGAACCTGAGTCTTCCAGGTGGTCACAGCCTGTGGACACAGCATCTTAACAACACATGCTGTTACAGCTGGGCCCAATTCTTCAGACTCTGGCTTCTGTTCTCTCTTGAATCCACCATTCGGGTCCATCAGTGTTCCTTCATCTTGTGTATGTGTATAAGGAGGAAGGTGTACACAAACACACACACACACACACACCCAGCTCTCACTCTCCTGGCTCCTTCCCTTAAGCACGTACTTCGCTCAGGTCCTTTTCTTCAACTCCTCCCCTTCTACTTGGTCCACGCATTGTGTCCTTTCTTCCTTCCTTGACCTGCTAGAGTAGGTGATCTCCTTACGTCTGTTACTCTCCAGGCTGCTACGAGAACTTGTTTGGGGTTGGTTTGTTTCCAATAGCCCCGGACACTTGTTGGCAGTTAAATCCAGCACCCAATTTTAGCCTTCTTTGTTTTCCCGTCGGCCATGTTTGACCCTGTAGGTGGTTCTCGGGCTCTTCACACTTTGTTCCTTTGCATCTATAACGCGAGAATATCTTGATTCTTTTTCCCGTGGCTCTGGCATCTCCTTCCTGCTTGCATTTCAGGCTTCTTTGCTTATTCCCAGGTGTCCCTTTCTTGGTCCTTTTCGTTCCATTCTTTCTCCTGCTGTGATCTCATCTCATCATTCCCTGCTTGTGACTTCCACAGCCAACAGCTTCTCCCCAAATTCCAGAAGATAAATGTAGATTCTTTCTGAAAGTCATGTATTCTTAGTCGAAACACAGCATCTAAATTCAATTTCTCTACCACTGAATTCATTATCTTCCCTTAAAGCTCCACAACAGTCTCTTCCCCCTAAATTCTTTATCTTGTTGAGTGTTATATGTCCACACATTGAATAAAAGGGGAACAAAACAGGGACCCTGACGTTAATATTGGCTTTTGTATCTTTTTCATGATTCTCTTCTTTCTTTTCTTTCTTTTTTCCTTGTACTATAGGGCACATGTGCTCACTAGAGAGAGAAAAATCAGCCCCTGGGTGGGACTACCATACCGCAATCCCTTCTCCTCCATTCTCTGGCATTCGGGATACACACATGCACACAACTGGACTGATTTACAGGCTCTCCGTGTCTGGGACTCGATCTTCACTTTCTGCCATGTGGGGTTCAGCACCTTAACCTCTCCACCACCCGCTGGCTCCTCGTGATCCCTTTTATTTCCATCCCAAGTCTAATCAGCACTTCCCATTTTGTAAATACACCCCAGGTATTCTCACCGCTACCTCTTTGTGCGTGCTGTTCATTCGTGCGCACTGTTGCAGGGCCTCACTATCCTTCCTCCTCGATTCCAGAGTGACCACGTTGAATCAGCTCTTCACTGTCCGCCACTGCAGCTTTTCTGAGCCATAAATCTGATGAGGTTACGTTCTTTCAAGCGCACTCCAAAGTGTTACGGCTAAAAGCTGGCACCCCAGGCCGTCCTTGGTCTGGTCTCTGTACACGTCGGCACCCCAGGCCGTCCTTGGTCTGGTCTCTGCACACGTCAGCACTCCAGGCCATCCTTGGTCTGGTCTCTGCACACATCTCAGACGTCCTGTCCTGCACGGGCCCTCGCTCCTCTCCTTTACCCCCCTTCTTCCCCCGCCCCCACATCTATGGTTATGTCAAGACACACTTTCGCCAGCCCCCAAAGCGATCACGCTGCCGTTGTTTCACATAGTCGGCCCATGCTACTTCCCTGGTTGCCCTGTCTTCCCGCCTTTTTCAATCTGGAAACCTTGAGATTTGCCTTCATACTTACCTCTTCACTGACCTAATCCTGCAGCCATACCAGGTGAGATTTTATGTTCTTTTATAGCATTCTGGGCACATTTCTGACATAATAGTAACAAACTTTACTGTAATTCCTATCTCCCAGTAGACTCTTAGTGTCTAGAGACTTTGACTTTGAAGTAATTGTCTGTGATATCAAATATGATGATGAGTACATAATGAGAATCTATAAATGTTGACAGAATAAACCAGCAAACCACAGAGTGTTCAAACCAGAAAATCTAGTTTACTGCCCACATAGTGTAGAATATGAAGAAAGATACGTATTTTGGGATGCTTGCTCACTTTTTTTTATGAAGAAATCCAAGACTAATACAAAAAAAAAAAAAATCACTGATTTGTCTGTAAAAATCCAGATTCTTGGTAATCTTACCTGAGCCATTTATAGTTTGAAATGTGGGACCAGCAATGGCATGGTGGTTGAGGTTCTGGACTCTCATGTGGCCAATCGCAATTTGTGTCCTGGACCTGGCAGCTTGCTTTCTCATTTTCACTCTCTCCGTCTCTCTCCGCCTCTCTGGTGACTGCATTATAGCAAATTTAAAAATAAAATTAGTACTAAATACAATTAAATAATTAATTAAATAATAAATAAAATAAAATAAATAATTACTATAGTTTGAGATATATACATACCAATACACATATACGCACATATGTATATATCTCTGTGTGTGTGTGTATATATATATTAATAACTATATATGTAGTTATTTAGATATAGATATAGATAGTTTGAAATGTACACTACATTTGATCAATGGAGGTTGCAGAGGTTACAGACCTAAGAAAAAACAAGTGAAAGAAAAAGGAAGTAGACTCACCCCAAGATATGAGCTGAAAGAGACACAGCCCCATGGATGGCAGAGGCACGGAGAAGAGACTGTCCCAGGGAGAAAAGCAGCACCAAGTACCAACTAGGGAAGTTAGCAGGGAACTGTTTGGCGGTGTAACAACGCTGCCCGAAACATCACTCCACTGGCTTCCTCCGGCCACACACCTCTGATTCCCCGCTGCGGTGCCTTTTCTTACTACAGATCCCCCAGAAGAACACGAAGTGTCCCTACTGACCCTTGACCTTCAACTCGTGTTTTCTGTTGCCGTAGTTTGTTTTTAAAATTACCAGAGAGAAAGAGGAAGAGGGAGAGAGTGGCTCACAGGAGGGTGTGCTCACGCCACCACCTCTTCACCTGTATTTCTCCATCCTATCAGGATTTTGGACACGCATGCGCACACACATCCAGTGTGTTTTTCAAGCTGCTAGGACTTTGATTCAAACTGTGTAGCTGGCCATGTGGGAGCCAGCTCCCTTACCCAGCAGGCCACAGGGCTAGCCCCTTTCAAGTCACGTCTACAGTCCTTGTTTATACACTGCAATTCTGTTAACTTTATGTTACATTAATTAAATTTTTAAACACATTTTTAAATACAGGATCATATTTTCAAAATCCTAATACTAAATTATGCCTCTGTAGGAGTTCAATAAATACTAACTAATGTATTGATTGTTTCTAACATGATTAAATTGGAAGAATCCGGTCCTACATTTGGTAGTTTTCAGTTTTTTATTAATTTATGAAATAGAAATGATACAGGTTCAAAATGTTCCCCAATCAATATTCATTTTCTGCTTTTTTATATATAATTATGTATTACCCATACATTATTTATCTCTTCCTCCATAATTTCAGTCATTTAACATTGCAATATATAAATAGTACCATCAAACCGTTTCTTAATTTGTGTCACATGTCAAGGTAGTAAAAAATTACACAAAGATGTGTAAAATCCTAACAGAATTGCCACACAGGAATAGTCTGTGATATAATGAAGCTCTTTGTTTAGAATCCCTGCTAGCCTATTAGTGATGACTAAGCCAAAAGGGGATACAGCACAGTACTAACTGGGAACTGAGTGGTTAGTCTGGAAGAGGCAGGCCAGGCTTTGCTATTGTTTCTACGTGAGCTTGAAAAAGCTGTTTAAATCTCTGAATCTGTTTTCTTATCTGTGACACAAAATGGACAGAAAAATGAAATCAGTAACGAAGTGTCTAGCATTAACATGATTTCTGGCATATACATATTAAGGGCTCAGTTGCTATTATTAATAATGTTATTTATAAACTGAAATGTCTGTATAGTATAGCAATTGTTGTGAAAGAAAATATAGGATTAAAGAATTCACATACCTAATTGCTTATACAAAGGGACTTTAAAAGGTACATGGAAATTCGGGACCAGCAGTTAGCATAATGGCTATGTTGCTGGACTCCCATGTAGTTGACCACGGGTCGAGTCCCAGACCTGATGGCTTAAACTCATGCTGGGCATGTGTGCATGCATGCCCAAGATCCTGAGAGGAGAATGGAGGAGAAGGGATTGTGGTGTGGCCATCCCCCCAGGGGTGATTTCTCACTCTCTGTCTCTCTGTCTCTCTCTGTCTTTCTGGTAAACGCACATGCTCTATAGCAAAAACCTCTCCATAAAAAGGAAAAAAAAGAAAAAAGAAAAAGGTACATGGAAAATGGAATTAAAATATAAATTTATTTTGATGCAAAAAATATTTTAAAATCCATGCATAATTTTTCATGATATATATCTTCTACAAACTTTTGAAACCTCCCCCTTGTATACTGCTTGCTTCATCATAAAATATTAGCAACATAACTATAGCAAAATTATTTCCATTCTCCAAAAAGAAAAAAGCTTTGTTATTATATCAATTGTGCAATTTTGTAGAAGAAAATCACTTTCACTGGGGCAAGTGCAATTATTCAGAAATGTTTTGCTCACTTTCACATTTGTTTCTCTTAAGAAAGTGGAAAACCTGTGTGTGTGTGTGTGTGTGTGTGTGTGCGTGTGTGTGTGTTACACGAGTCTACTGACCTTCAGCAAACCTAGATATTTCAGACTGATGTAAATAAATGAAGGAATAATTTAAGTTAAAAATACCAACCAGAAATACATGGGAGATTACAAAACATAGATTAAAGGAAACACTTTGCAAAGATACTTTTTCACTATGAGGTCAAATATCAAGTCATTCAACAACCTGTAACTGAATTTTCAATCCTGCTTTGATGGCATAACCTTTGATGGGAGTTGGAGTCAAAAAACAGATACCATCTCAACAGATCAGCTCTATAATTTCAATATATTTACAGTAATAATGCCTTTGTAGATTGGACCATTTTATTAGGATAGGAAAATATAGGAAATCAATTTTAATTTTTTTAAAAAATCACTTTTTATATCAGAATAAATCCCAGCACCTTGGTTATCTGTTTAGAGAGTTAATTAGAAGTGAAATATGAATTTGCAGCCCCAAAGAGATTGTGGTTCTTATTCATCTTTCTAGGGTTAAAATAAGATTATTGTCTTTGTATGAGAAGTCTACAAAAATTTTTTTGAAAAATTCATATTATTAAAAAATTATCCATAGAGGGCCAGCAGTTGGCATAATGGCTATGTTACTGGACTCCCACGTAGTTGACCGTGGTTGGAGTCCTGGACCTGGTGGCTTAAACTCACGCTGGGCACATGCGCGTGCATGCCCAAGATCCCGAGAGGAGAATGGAGGAGAAGGGATTGCAGCATGGCCATCCCCCTGAGGGGGTGATTTCTTGCTTTCTCTCTCTCTCTCTCTCTCTCTCTCTCTCTCGTCTTTCTGGCGAGCACATGCGCCCTATAGCAAAAAGCTCTCCAAAAACAACAACAAAAACACTATGCATAGATTTTAAAAATTACCAAAATAAATTTGTACCTTAATTCACTTTTATTCATGAAATTTAAATATTTTTATTTCCTTACTGATAGATTTAGCCTATTAACTCACAAGATCTTTAGAGATCCCTGATATCTAGATCATCCCATACCTAGTAATTGAGGTGTAAATTCTCAGAAATCATTCAAATATTTATTCATTCAATGAAGTGTTATTTATCTGTTAACATGAAAGGTTTATTTGTTGTTGTTTTTTGGGTTTTTTGTTTGTTTGTTTGTTTGTCTGTTTTTGAGCTTGAGCTTCTTTCCTATAAGGCACGTGTACGTGTACTCACTAGAGAGAAAGAGACGGTGAGAGGGAAGGTGAGAAATCACCCCTGTGGGGGATGGCCACACTGCAGTCCCTTCTCCACTCTCCGCCCCACATAAGCTAGGCTCAATCAACCCTTGTGAGATATCCCTTCCATACAGCCTGCACCCCAGAAATATTCTATACACGCTCATCACGTAGTCTTTCTCCATCTTCCCCCACTTTGTCCTGGACTCATTTTTTTCTTCTTTACTCATAATAAAATATGTGTGAGTGCACATGAGAGTGATACAGAAAGAGAGAGAGAGAGAGGAGCACCTTCCCAGGGTCTGGCCATGCTGCAAGTCCCTCCCCAGTGCTCAGCTCGTGGGGCCCTCGGCACTGGCGTGTGGCCAGCATGCCTCGGGCTACCCAGGCCAGGGATTCGCACCATGCCTGCCACGTGGGATCTGGCCACTCTCGAGCAGCCTGTTACTGCCGCAGTGCGGAGCCAGCCAAGTGCATTTTTTAATTATCGTGTCTCCACCACAACCACTCAGTTGTTCTCTCGAATGAAACGATGCTTATTTCCTTCATGACATTTTGCTTTTTGAAGTTTTTGTGAGAGTTCATTTCTTTATTCTCCAAGCCTGTAACATCCAGGACAGAAGCTAGCTGTTGTTGTGGTTGTTGTTTTCTGTTAGTTCATTTGCTTTCATGATTGATAGTTTTCTACTCACCTTTATATCCCTAGTATAAAGAAAACTTGAAAAAAGTCGAAATGTGTATTATACTTTTACTATGTATTGTGTGAAGTGAATTGAGATATTTTGGCTTCCATGTTTAGACTTCCCCAAGTCATTTTTAATATAGTATTTTGATGACAGTTATATTAACATTGATAAATTTTTACCCAACAGTTACTTTCTGAAAACAGACTTCATTAAGACAATTTCATTTCTATTCATTGATACAAACTCTTTACAATAGTCTTCATTTCTATTATCTTACTGCAGTTATTCATATCAGTTTCAATTTCATGCAAGATTTCCAACCAAGATTTGATTCTTAATCAATTATTTTGTTGTCCACGCCTAATTTTAGAATTAGTTTCTGCATTATCATTTTCTGCGGTCATTTTCTGCTGCCAAGTATAAATCCTCCACGTCATATTGGGCAGTTGAAATGTTGTCTAGGTCCTTTTTCTTTTTGTTTTTTTAATCAATTCATGATTTTGCAGTTTTCGTCCTGTTCTGTTGAATCTCTTATTGATTGTTCTACTAGTGACATTTTTTCACTTTCTATATATCTCTTCCCCCCCTTGAACTTATTTATTTATTTATTTATTTATTTATTTATTTATTGTCAGAGAGACAGAAAGAAAAATACAGCGCCTGGTATGATCTCAATGCCAAGATCCACCCCAGCCTCCACCAGCCTGGATCACGGGCACACACACACCCAGCACACTCTGGGGCTCCAGATGCCAGCCTGGATCACGGGCACACACACGCCCAGCACACTCGGGGGGGCTCCAGACGCCAGCCTGGATCAAGGGCACACACACACCCAGCGCACTCGAGAGCTCCAGATGCCAGCCTGGATCACAGGCACACACACACCCAGCACACTTGGGGGCTCCAGACGCCAGCCTGGATCACAACCACACACACGCCCAGCACACTCGGGGGCTCCAGACACAAACCAGAGACTTTCCATGTGGTTCTGTCCCTCTGGGTGTTGCATTTGCCACCGCACTACTGTGTGACACTGGTAACTAGGGCTATTGGTAATAACTGATCATTCTACTTGTTTATACGTAGACCACTCGAAAACTGTAACTATAACTCTTTCTTTAAGTTTTTTTATTATTTAATTTTATTTATTCATTCATTTATTTTAATTCAACCAAAGAGAGACACACACAGAAAGAGAGAGAGAGAGTGAGAAAGCAAGCCACCAGGTCCAGGACTCGCCCCGTGGTTGGCCATGTGGGAGTGTCCAGTGCCTTAACCACCACGCTACCTGCTGGTCTCCAAGAACTCTTGAATAAGAGAGAGAGTAAGAATAGCAAAAGAGAAGATATTGTGGACATTAACTTGTCAACTCACAGGGAAAGACTCGTCATCCTTACACATGGTGGAAAATAAACTGTGATATCATTGGTCACCTCGAACTTTCATCTCTCTCTCTAGCTCAGAAAGGCCATTAGGCTTGATGTGAGCTCCCTAACGGATGGGGCGTGAGTGGAAGTGTACGTGCACAGGATGTGAGCTCCCTAATGGATGGGGCGTGAGTGGAAGTGTACGTGCACAGGATGTGAGCTCCCTAATGGATGGGGCGTGAGTGGAAGTGTACGTGCACAGGATGTGAGCTCCCTAATGGATGGGGCGTGAGTGGAAGTGTACGTGCACAGGATGTGAGCTCCCTAATGGATGGGGCGTGAGTGGAAGTGTACGTGCACAGGATGTGAGCTCCCTAATGGATGGGGCGTGAGTGGAAGTGTACGTGCACAGGATGTGAGCTCCCTAATGGATGGGGCGTGAGTGGAAGTGTACGTGCACAGGATGTGAGCTCCCTAATGGATGGGGCGTGAGTGGAAGTGTACGTGCACAGGATGTGAGCTCCCTAATGGATGGGGCGTGAGTGGAAGTGTACGTGCACAGGATGTGAGCTCCCTAATGGATGGGGCGTGAGTGGAAGTGTACGTGCACAGGATGTGAGCTCCCTAATGGATGGGGCGTGAGTGTAAGTGTACATGCACAGTTATGTGAGCTCCCTAATGGATGGGGCGTGAGTGGAAGTGTACGTGCACAGGATGTGAGCTCCCTAACAGATGGGACGTGAGTGTAAGTGTACGTGCACAGGATGTGAGCTCCCTAACGGATGGGGCGTGAGTGTAAGTGTACGTGCACAGGATGTGAGCTCCCTAACGGATGGGGCGTGAGTGTAAGTGTACACGCACACCCACCGTAGCTCAGACAAGGGCTCAAGCTGAACATCCTGCACCTGTGGCATATACTTCATTTGCTTCCCTTGTCATAGGAATCATGACTCTACGTTGTCCATTGTCCAGTGTGTACATTTATGTATTTCTCTTTCATAACTGTTTACAAGGAGCATGAAGCTGGTTTGGCAACCTGGGTGAAAGCAGAAGACTTGGCTTATTTGTTGTGGGCCTAGCTTTGGTGTTGGAGTTGGATATTAAAATGAGTCTCAGAAGACCTCGCTGGGAGCCCTGGGTGTGGAGCAAGTTCTGTGGAATGAAGGCTGGTTCACATGGGTAAGGCCCAGCTACGAGGAACCAGTCAGTCCATTTAGAGAAAGTCATTGAGCCTTTTAGATGTGAAGACTGGCAGACTAGCTGTCAGTGTCTTTAGCGACCACTCAGGGAAGATGCTGCCCGTCCCCTTCCACTCAATATGTGGTCTTTCACTCAGTCCCTCCATCCATCTCATTGTAACTTCTTCCTCTTGTATCTAATGTCCCTTAGTTAAGAACCTGTCTGAATACCTCCAATGTATACCCCATAACTCCTACTGGTGAGGGTTAATGCAGCCATCTGGCTACCTAGGGTAGAGGATTAAGACATCCTATTGGCTCTACTTCAAAAGAATCCAATGCCTTATCCTGAGTTTTCCCTCTGACCACTTTAATCCCAGCCTGTGATGTTAGTGTCAGTGTCAGGTACCCGCTTGTTCAAAGACCAGTCAGGATACTGCTGTGTAGGTGTTTCTTCAACACTTAACTCAGTTGAGTTTGATGATTAGCCTCTACAAGAGGATGGGCCTCATTCAACAATGTGGAGTCTTTCAGAACAGGGTGAGGATTCTCACAGACGAAGCAATTCTGAATCTATACTCGAATAGAGTCACCCTGCCTCAGTTTCAGCCCGCTTGACCTGCCCTGTGAGATTAAACTTAGGACTGCAGTGTCAGTTCCTACCTGAGTATCCAGCCCACTGGCTGGCCCTCTTGATTTGGGACTTATAAGCCACCATATTTGATGTGAGCTAGCTCCTTAAAATAACCATCCCACCTGCCCCGGCTCTCACTTTGTCTATCTATATGGGGGGATGGGAAGAGAAAGAATGAACAAGCCAGGGAACGAATGAAAATGTATATACGATGTGTGTGTGTGTGTGTGTGTGTGTGTGTGTGTGTGTATCTCCTACTGGTGCTGTCTCTGGAAATCCCTGACACACCACAACACATCTCAGCTAATTTTGTCAACCTCATCACAGCTACTCCCCCCCCCCAAAACACACACACACCTGATCCCTTGCAGCCCACTCCCACACAGAAGCTAGCAGCATGCTTTGCAGACACTGTCTCCATGTAGCCTAGATGGACTAAAATCCAAACTCTGACCACGGACCACAAGAGCTTATGTGCCCAGCCCCTGCCGACTGACTGCCCATCCTTCCCTGGCATTCTACCTTCCAGCTTCCGCTCAAGCACTCCCGCTCTCTTGGCTTTCAACCTCCTCACAACCACAGGAGAGTTACATTTGCATCCATTGAAATGTTCCTAACGCAGTCCTTTCCTCCCTTCCTTTGGGTCCCTGTTCCCATGTCACCTCCTCAAAGAAGCTGCCCCTTACTTTACCCATTCACTAATCACCTCCTCCTCCCTCACTAATCACCTCCTCCTCCCTCATCACTAAAAAATTAAAATAAAAAAATTACTTTTTATCCCATTTTATGCTGTTTAATACAACCTAAAATGATGACTTAATTATTCCCTGTCTTATTTTTCTGTCTCCCTAATGGAAGCTTCTCGAAGGCAGGAAAGATGCCTTTTATACCCCGTGTATTTTTCAATTCCTAGAAAACACTCGGTATGCAGTGATGGCTCAATAAATACTCATTTAGATGAGAGACTGAATAGTCTGTCTGAAATTTTGCAGCGTGTTGCACCGGTAACATAATTACAGAGCTACTTCGTCGTCATTGGGCTGAATATAACAAATTAAAAACGTAGTCCATATTTGAAGCAAATGAACTTTAAATAGAATGGAACAGATTAACACAAAGATGCATGAGAAAAGTACGGAAGGAAATGCACGATTACCCCGTCTTACTTCACGTTCCAGAAATTTGCGAGCATCGATGGTCTGACAAGTTCTCTGACATAACAGAGTTGCGAGCACTTTATAAACCCGCCAGAGCATTTCTGCTCATGGCACTGTCGGCTCTCACAAAGGGATCTGTTCCCACAGTAAGTAACATCGAGCCAAATTTCCTCCAAGATGTAAATCAAGCCTGTTATTTAACTACAGAATTAGGCCAGTCTTAGCTGAATCGGCTGTCTGTGTTCTCCTCATTGTCAATCTGTCAAGGGATTCCTAAGGCAGGACGTTACGGTGGAAAGAGCATTAGACGAGGAACCGAAATACAGATTCTCTTGACATGTTACTTCTAGTGAGTCATGTAAAACCAGGTTGCACAGAACAGAGAATGCCAGTCACAACTGCAGGTCCACGAGCAGAGGTGTGTGTGAGACGTGTGTGTCTAGGTGTGTGCGCAAGACAGAGAGAAAATCAAATAAGATACAACACTTGGAAGTACCCGGTACCTGGCATGTAAAATATTGTGCTAAACTATTATTATTGAATAATAACAGCTGGTATTTATTGAGCACTTGTTAGGGTCTGGACCTCCTCCAAATACTCACACTCATCCTCCCCCTTCCTCCATGGAAGCCACGTGCAGTAAGTGCACTGTCACCCTCGTGTGTACAGGCAGGCTGGGACAACCAGGGGCTAAGGAACTGGCCCAAGATCCCTGTTAGAAAGTGGATTTCAAGGGACCGGCTGTTGGCATAATGGTTACATTGCTGGGTTCCCACATAGTTGACTGAAGTTCAAGTCCTGGAACCAGCAGCTTAAAGCTTATTCCAGGTGCCTGTGCGTGCGTGCCCAAGATCCTGAGAGGAGAATGGAGGAGAAGGGATTGTGGCATGGCCATCCCCCCAGGGGAGTGATTTCTTGTTTTCTGTCTGTCTATCTCTCTGGCTAGTGCAAGTACCCCATAGCAAAAAATCTCTCCCTCTAAATAAATAAATAAATAAATAAAATGTATTTAGGGTCTTAAATGAAGCAATTTGCTTCCAGAGTCTTGAGTTTAGCCACTGTATCACATTGCTCCACAGACATAGCCAGAGAAGACATTTTGGAAAAATTTGCCCTTTGAGTTCCTTGTTAAATTAGATCCGTATGGGGCTAGCAGGTAGCATAGTGGTTAAGGCCTCCCTTAACTGGACTCCCACATGATTGACCATGGTTTGAATCCCAAACTTGGCACTTGAAAATCATGAGAGGAGAAAGGAGAAGGGATTGCAGCATACATAGTCTTCCTCCCATCTCTGTTTTTCTCTCTGGCAAACACCCTATGACAAAAACCTTTAAAAAAAAAAAAAATGAGATCAGCAGAATGACTGATTCCTCACGGAGCCCTCAAAGCCTTTTCTTCTTTCCCGTACACAACCTGCCTCTTTTGAACTTGTTTCTCAATAAATATACCCTTCTCTGGGCTAGCAAGTGGCATGATGGTTAAGGTGCTGGACACTCCCACATAGGCAACCATGGTTCAAGTCCCAGACCTGGTGGCTTGCTTTCTCGCATTCCCACTGTGTCTGTGTGTCTTTCTCTGGTCAAATTAAAATAAGTGAATAAATAAATAAAATTAAATAATTATTTTAAATACATACATGTGTGTGTGTGCATGTATACCATTCTTCTCACACACACTTTCAGTCCCAGAGATCATTGCACTGAATAGAGGTTTGTCACAGGATGGAGTTGGCATATAACACGTTTTCTCTGGAGTAGTTGGTATTGCTAAGAGTATTGCTCCTGTTTTTGTAACCATTTCTACCAGCCAAGAACTGTACCAAACTGTGCTATATATGAACTCATTACAAAAGCTCGAAATCCACGCGTTAAATACCTTTCCTTAAGCTTTTCAGAACTGTATTGTAAACACTCTAGCACGTTTGTCCACCACACAGGCATGCTGACCATCACAGACACGGCATGGTGAGGAGAAAAGGAAACGCTATACGGACCCGCATTAGTCCCCTCCTCACCCAGAGACCTTCCCAACAAGCAAAGATAGGTTTTTCCTCAATTTTTACTATACGATATAAATAGATCTGGGGGCCAGCTCATGTTTCTCAAACACTGCGGTCTGTAGAGATCTCTGGATCCATATGAAGGATCACAGGTTCAGTTCCCCAGTCTTCCTGTACGTGGGGGCTTGCCATGATCCTAGCTGTGAGGCCTTGGGGGGATGTGGGGGTGAGACCCTATTGAGCATGCTTCTCTCTCTCTCACTCTCTCCCCCCTCCCTCCCTCTTCCTCTCTCTATCTTTCACCCTCATGAAAGAAAGAAACTTTAAAAATATGGAAGTTTATTTATTTATTTATTTCTCCCTCCTCACACCTGCAGACCTGACTCAGCTGAGGTCTGATTATACCGAGCTACGAATCCCTTGAATCACTGCACACAGCTACTCCCAGAGACGGGAAA
>NW_006204918.1:1305469-1339117 GCF_000334495.1 Tupaia belangeri chinensis
CTCACCTTACCTGAGGCACTGAGAGAGAGGGCTTGGTTCCTTTGAATATACGTAACCTCCTGCAGATTAGTTCTCTTTAAAAAAAATATTAAGCTTCCCAATTTTTTAATGTTCCGAAAAAAAGCAACGGAGCAAAAATAAAACACCTTGCAGAAAGCACATGCCAGTCTGCTGTATGCACAGCGCTTTGCTCCTAAATCCCCCTGGGAGGGACTGGGACTCTGATCGTAGACTTAGACATTAAGCTCTTTGGGTGAAGAATCTGGTTGCAACGGAAACTGCAGTTGCACAGTGAATCTTTACCCAAGGGGATTCCTTCAGCAGAGTGACGGCTTAACAATCCTAAATAGGATTTCCTCTAAATTATGCATTCAACAGGACCTCCAGAATCCTAGAAGTTTGTTTACTGCCTATCAGGAGTCAAGAGAAAATGGGATGAGTTTGAACCAAATCTCCACCTGCAGGAGGCCTTTGGGGTAGTTACACTGGAGTCTTAGAGACATGAACACTTCCAGTTTGTCACAAACACAAACTCGCCCTTTAGCTTTCATGTGATAACTACACATAAGTCGTGAAAAGTGAATCTCGACTGAAGTGATAACGTTTGGTGTGTTGGTGCCCCTATAATGCACCCAGTTACATAACAAATCGAAAATAGGAGGCTTTTACTGTTTTTCTCCAGGCAGAACAATTCCCTTCTTTTATAAAAATAATAGCCCGCATTTCTCCTTTGAATTGCCTATTATTTTAATTAGAAAACTGGGGAAATTTCTCTCTTGCTAAATCCTCTCCTCCCTGTCGAACCATAATGACTGGTTTCAAGCTGTCAGCACAGAAATGATCATCCACAGCTACTCCTGTCATGTGGATGATTTTTTTTTTCCCCTCCAAGTCAAAGCTAGATTCTTTTTACTTTTTGCTTGTACGTGAGCAAATTAGGAGGCAGGTAAAATGAATAAATCCTCATTACATTCTAGGAAAGTGTAAACTGCTTACTTAAGCTGTACCAGGCAGATTAAATGCAGAGGAGTCCCTTATTACGCCAGAAGTTGGGATGACTTTTTAACCATTGGCAAGAGCCTGGGAGAGTAAATACTGTAATTTCACACCTGGTCCAAATCTGTCAGGACGGATCTCCCGTTTACACTTGAGACATCACCCTGCCTACTGCAGAAGAGAGCGGGGGTACTGGAAGTCAGTTTCCTAAATGAAACCTTCGAGATTGCTTAAATCCTGCCTTCTCACGGTATGCACGCGCTTGCTCCCTTTCCTACAGACTTCTCTCTTGCCCCCCGCTTCTCTACCTAGTTTTTATTAAGAAAAAAAATCAGTTCATTTTTTTCTAAAAGTATATTTATTTCAAGTTTTTCATTTGTTTTTCACGCCTGCTGGTCTGAAAGCATTGCCTGATACAGAAAACAACGCTCGAAAGCTACCAGTGGGTATATTACATCATCGCCTTACAGATTAGGTCAACACTGTCGATCGTTCCTAGGTGTAGACTCTGGGTAGAAGGATCTGGGCGAGCAGGCTGCCATTGTTCAGGCTTTCTCTCAATTCTCCCTCAACTGCTGTAAGTCTGGTTAGCCAAGTGTAGACAGCCGATCTTTCTTCCCTAAAGCCCGCGTCATACACGACCCAAGGGCCAATGACATTCACCCTCACTCTCCCTGCGTGCATCTAAATACACCTTGCTAAGGAGAAAATGCTATGAAATCCCAGTGTAACATTCTGTATCTCGTTTCATGGAATCTTTCTCACATACCAGTTTATACAACTTAAAAAGAAAGACAATACATTAAGTCATTCTTTAAAGTACAAATTTACCTGTGTTACGCACAGTGTTTTTGTTTGTTTGTTTGTTTGTTTTTGTTTGTTTGTTTTTTGGAGAGATTTTTGCTATAGGGCACATGCGCTCGCCAGACAGACGAGAGAGACAGAGAGGCAGAAAGCGAGAAATCACCCCCCCCCCAGGGAGGAAAAGCCACGCCGCGACGCACCCGGCATGAGTTTTAAGCCACCAGGTCCGGGACTCAAACCACAGTCGACTATGTGGGAGTCCAGCAACATAGCCATTATGCTAACTGCTGGTCCCCCGTACAGTGTTTTTAGTGATTTTTTTTTCTTTTTTTGATGGGCATCCTGGGCCGTGGTAACACATGCGTTAAGCTTGTAATGAGCCGCCTTAAGAGGCTAACGCTCTCTAAACTTTCAGCCACACATTAAATTTCAGAAACTGTCAAGAAAATTTAGCAATAACCTTCCCTAAAATACGCAGTAGTTATTGGTATTTTGAGCACAAATTACTAGAGACAGAGTATCTGACTCTTCACATTGCTAATGCTGACAGAGTATGATGGAAGGAGTGAAAGCATTTGATGCCATTTCATTTAAAATCGCTATTTCTTAAGACCCAGAAATATTTTTAT
Organism: Tupaia belangeri chinensis; assembly: GCF_000334495.1. Lineage (NCBI taxonomy): Eukaryota > Metazoa > Chordata > Mammalia > Scandentia > Tupaiidae > Tupaia > Tupaia belangeri. Next base: position 1,307,899 of record NW_006204918.1, read on the forward strand.
GTTCCAATTGTCTTTACCTTAAGAATCAAAAAGGTCATCGATAATGCATGTTACGAAAAGCTCGACATGGATTTCAAACGTGTCTTTTGCACCCCAGTCGCCTCCTCTTCTAATTCCATTTCCCCCACTTTCTGAAGTTCCGGCTATGAGGAACATGTTGTCCCTCATAGATTAAATCGGCAAGTCTGTACTGCATCAGTACCTGAGGGTTTCTGAGATTATAACATGTAGAAATATTGGACGTAAGAAATTGAAATACTGAGGCTGCACATAGCCAGACGAATATGCTTCGGATTTCACGTTTCTAGTGATCAGGGTGCTTTCTGCTCTGTTCTCTGTTCTCTGAGCTACAGGATTGAGTGAGAAGGTCAAAGAGGGGAGGCCCTATATCTGAGACCTGAGCGTATTCAGGCCTGGCTACTTTCTAGATCCTCTCTTGAGTCCCATTAATAAACAACAAATATAATGAGCAAATTATATAACATTTGAAAACGTACCTGGCACGTGGGCATACATGCCCCAAATCCTGATGGGAGGAGTGGAGGAGAAGGATGGCGGGGTCACCTCGGCCCACTGTGGGCTCGCTGGCTCTCTCTTGCAAACACCAACGCATGTGCCCTCTGGCAATTTAAACAAAGGTTTGAATAATCTACTGGCATCTAGAAAAGCGATTGTCATAATGTTATCTGCAAACCGTAGGGAGGAGATGGAAAGAAGCTTCTCGGTCCTCACACCAGCCCGCGTGATGCTACTGTCTCTCAGTCACTTCCGTTCTTTGAGTTTTCTTTTTTTCTTTTTTTTTCTCACTGATACGTCCTGAAATCTAATAAAAATAATTCAAACGTTATTTATTTATTTTCACTATTTAGGAAATGCTGCAAATCAGTAATAGGATCAAGACTAGAGAAAGATTTTTCTATCTTTGGAAGTTTTTATGACCTGTGGTTTTGGGGAGCTTTTTCCTGCTGGAAGGTCTGGAGGCTTACTGCCTCTGCTCTGGGAGTAAGAGGGGGTGCTCCTGGCTGTGGAAGACCATATAGTCTGCTGAGGCTTTCCAGCCAGTGCAAAAGGGGATAGGGGATGGATTTGTGTGTGTGTATGTGTGTGTGTGTGTGTGTGTGTGTGTGTGTGTGTGTGTGTGTTACAGGGCACGTGTGCTCACCAGAGATAGAGAGAGAGGAGATGAGAAATCACCCTCCAGGGGCTTGGCCAAGCAGCAATCCCTTCTCCAAGCTCCACTCTGGGTTTTGGGCACTCACTCACAAGCCCCGAGCGTGATGTTGAAGCCAGCCGATTTGAACCGTCCTGCCAGCTATGTGGGATCCCGCACATTAAGCTCCATGTCATATTTCTAAGGGTGTTGTTGCTGTTACACTTCGGTGTGAGGGTTTCAGCCCTCTATGTGCATGTAATGTGGGCATATGTACACCTTAAAGTATACTGTTCTTGAGGGTGAGTTTGGTTCATTTTTCTAAAATAGTCCATTCTGTCTTTTAAACTAGAGCTATTCTATTGCTTTCTTTGTAGTGTCTAAAGAAATTCACAGGAGTTTCTTGTAAGCTCCCCGGAAATATGAGTTGATGCCATTTCAGTATGTTGGTGACTTTAAGCAGGGATTAGGGTGTGTGCTCACATGAGGTCGGTACACTGTACATTAAGCACACGTCATGCCTGGAACGCAGAAGCCAGGAAATCATGCCAGCAGTCGTTTTCTCATTCTACAGATGTTTTTACTTCTTTTGCTCTTTTTTTTTTTTTTTTTTTTTAAGAGTAGAGTCCACAGTTGACTGTAGGAAAGTTATTTAAATTCCCAATCTCAGTGAGCAGTATTGTTCTAAAATTGAAAGGAACAGTCTCCGCGGAGGCAAACTAAATATTGTGTGAAGAATTTATCTCTAGGGCAAATAGTTCCCATTGTCAGTCTCTTACAGCTCAGACCTCTCCAAGGAAGTTTCCTAATACTCTCATTTCTACTCCGAAGGATCGCTCTGACGGCACAGCTGCGGCTGACCTGCCATGCATGCCTGCCTCCCCCACAGGGCCGGAGAGAACAGCACCACCACACAAAGGCCTTCCCTCTGTATTCTGGGTATATTAATATTGTTAACTTTGCTGTGGTGGAGAGCGAGTAGGAAACATTATTTTTCACTTAGGAATTTATGGGTCTCATAGATCATTAACTGATTTTATCAGCTTCCCTTTGGGTACTTGCTATTGCTACATCTAGAGTTTTAATGCAATAGCTTTTTTTTTTTTTTTTTTTTTGCAATAGGGTGTGTAAGCTTGCCGGAGAGAGAGAAATCACCCCCTAAGGAGGAGGATGGCCATGTACCAATCCCTTCTCCATCCCTCTCTTGGGATGATTGTGAGCACGCACGTACATGTGCCCAGTGTGTTTTTCAAGCCACCAAGTCCAGGACTTGAACCACACAGTGCCCATGTGGAATCCGGTTGTCTTAACCACCATGCCATCTGACTGGCTGGCCCCAGTGCTACAGCATTTTCATGCACTTGCATTCCTAGAACTATGTGTGTGTGTGTGTGTGTGCGTGTGTGTGTACCCGAAGAGGTTACTCCTAGTAAGACCTTACATTCCTCTTAGACTCTACTAAAGCACTCTCACGTGTGTTTTGACATTCATGACAACCTTAGAAAGCAGAAAAGGAAACTCTTACCCCATTTACAGTTGATGGAGGTGAGTATAAGAGAAACCCCTAACCTAGGAATGCAGTTAAAACCCAAAGTTAATCCTTTTCAACCAAGTCTAAGATGCTCTCTGCTACTCAATATTGTCTCTTCTGATAACATATAGCTTGTTCCATGCATACAAAAGACCATTAAAGGGGGACCAGCAGTTGGCATGATGGCTGTGTCACTGGGCTCTCATGTAGTCAGTCGTGGTTTGAGTCCCAGACCCGGTGGCTTAAATTCACACCAGGCACGTGTGCCTGCATGCCCAAGATCCAGAGAGGAGAATGGAGGAGAAGGGATTGCGGCATGGCCATCTACCCTGGGGGGTGATTTCTCACTTTCTGTCTCTCTGTCTCTCGCTGTCTTTCTGGCGAGCGCACATGTCCTATAGCAAAAAGCTCTCCAAAAAAAAAAAGAACCATTAAAGTATGAAATGCAATAAAATTAATTTTCATGTCAAAAAATGCTCAATCTAGAACCAGCAGTTGGTGTAATGGCTATGTTGCTGGACTCCCATGTATTCGACCACAGTTCAAATCCCAGAACTGTTGGCTTAAACTCACACTGGGTACGTGTGCGTGCGTGCCCAAGATCCTGAGAAGAGAATGGAGGAGAAGGGTTGTGGTGTGGCCATGTCCCCTGGGGGGTGATTTCTCACTTTCTGTCTCTCTGTCTCCTTCTGTCTGTCTGGAGAGCGCACGTGCCCTATAGCAAAAACCTCTCCAAAAAAAAAAAAAAAAATTCTCAATCTGTCAATTCAATTCCTTTTGCAGTTACTTTCCTGCAATTCTTAGCTGCTCTGAGAAAAAGCCAGGACTATGCCTAAGGCACTGTATGATTGTTGATTCCCAGAACCCGCTCAAAAGTGTTTTGCCCCTCACTGTATCTATTGTAGTTACAGTCCCTAAAAGCCAAATCTAACAAAATCCACACAAGGCTAAAGATAATAAAGAATATCTTTATGCTTTATACTCAATTATATTTATAGAATGTTAACTCTGGACTTAGAAATCACAAAACAGATGCATTCATTGTATCAGTCATTAATGGATTCAAATAACTGTTTGGTGCCATCCTTACCTTTCATGGAAACTGCCTATAATGAAGACTATGTGTAGATTTCATAATTGTTCACACCAAAATAAACATGTACTTTAATTTCATTTTTGCATGAACTTCTTAAGTTCCCTGTACTTGACTTTTTTTTTTTTTTTTAAGATTTTTGCCATGGGATGAGTTCACATGGAGAGAAAGAGAGAAAGAGACAGTGAAAGGGAAAGTGAGAAATCATCCCCCAGGGATGATGGCCATGCCTCACTCCTTTCTCCACTCTCCTCCTGGGATTTTGGGAATGTATGCACACATGGCCAACATGATTTTCAAGCCACTGGGTCTGGGACTCCGACCAGAGTCAGCCGTCTGGGAGTCCAGCACTGTAACCACTATGCCACCTGGACTTGACTTTTGACTTTGAGGCTGATTGTTTTTCTGAATGTAAGCTATTATTGCTGTGAATCGATGAAACCCAATGCAGTTAAATTTACTTCAAAGGCTTCCAAAGAGCCACAGTTTGATGCGCTACTCAAGGGTCGATTTGGTGAGTGAAAGAAGCAATTCAGTTTGAGTATCCTTTATCAGAAATCTTGAGACAAGAAACGTTTTGGGTTTTAAGACCAGCAGTTGGTGTAATGGCTATGTCACTGGACTCCCATGTAGCTGACCGTGGTTCAAGTCCCAGACCCAGTGGCTTAAACTCACGCCGGGCGTGTGTGCATGCGTGCCCAAGATCCCGAGAGGAGAATGGAGGAGAAGGGACTAGGGCGTGACCATCCCCCCACCCCCAAGGGTGTTTTCTCACTTTCTGTCTCTCTGTCTGTCTTTCTGGTGAGTGCATGAGCCCTGTAGGAAAGACCTCTCCGAAAAACAACAACAACAACAAAAATGTTTTCAAATTCTCTCAAATTCTGGAAAATTTGCATATACTACATAAAGAACTGTCTTGGGGATCAACCCAAGTCTAAACATGAAATTTATTTATATTTAATTTGCACCTTAAACACATAACGAAGGCAATTTTATACATTTCCGTATTGCAGCATTTTGACTGAGACCCCTCACATGAGGTCAGGACAGGACATTTTTACTGGGAACATGGCATCAGCACGGTTTTGAGCCTTGGAAGTTCCAGAGTTCTGATTTTCAGGTTAGGGAAGATCAACTTGTAATGTGGACACATTTCTTTTAGTGTAGGTTACCAGAACTGAAGCAAAAGAGGGAACGGACAGAATTATTGACAGTCCAGGCAAAACAAACAAATGAACAAGCAAACAAGCAAATGTTCTCTTCATCATGTGCTGCTTCACAGAGTCAACAAAACAGCATTCTTTTTTTTTTTTGGAATGGTTTTTGCTATAGGGCGCATGCACTCGCCAGACAGACAGAGAGAGACAGAGAGACAGAAAGTGAGAAATCACCCCTCAGGGGGGATGGCCACGCCGCAATCCCTTCTCCTCCATTCTCCTCTCGGGATCTTGGGCACGCACACACATGCACACACCAGCAGGTGGCACAGTGGCTAAGGCGCTGGACACTTCCACATGGCTGACCACGGTTTGAGTCCCGAACCTGGTGGCTTGCTTTCTCACTTTCCCTCTCGCACTCTCTCTCTTCTGTCTCTGGTCAAATTAAAATAAACAAATGAATAAATAAAATTAAATAAAAAAATAATTCTTTTAAAAAAATAGCAGTGAAGAATTGAAAATAGCAAATAGAAAAAAAAACACTAACTTGTTAAAGGCTTTCTACAATGAAATAATGGCAAAAGAACATGTAAACATAAGAAATTTAATTTTGAAGGACACCAGTTTATCAAGAGATAATAGCTCTAAAAACTCTTTCAAATGCCATCGGAGGTAGATAACACTAAAGAGGTGGGGTGTGTGTGTGTGTGTGCACGTGTATGTGTGTGTGTGTGTGTGGTGGGTGTGATGTTTTCCCACAGGGCCTGTCATGATGCTCCTGTTCTGGTCTCCTGGGCAGCTGGGCTTACAGACAGGCATCGCCGCGCATGGTCTTTAAGAAGGACCGGGAATGTAGCCCAGGTCTCCCATGTAGCCTCGGCTTGCTGGGCCTCCCCATCCAATACGTAGCACCGCTGTTGAGCTGAGATGTAATATGAAGCGTATTACACCTTGAAGACCCGTGAATAGAAGATGTAACTAAGTCACACAGGCTGTCTCTGGCAACGGAGACCACATGGGTCCTGGGACGGCGATGTAGCTGACAGACTTCAGAGGTGACCCTGAGAGCCTCACTCCAGGCGTTCACACTTCATACAACCCTCCCTGACTATGGGCAGGACCCATGACTTGTTTTAACAAGTAAACGATGGCCAAAGACAGGTCAGCTGGTGATACGGTGTTAAGGAAGATGGAGCCCACATGGCTGATTGGTGGTTTGAGTCCTAGACCCAGCAGCCTGAAAAACACGCTGGGCTCATATGAGTGCGTGCCCCAAATTACGGGGAAGGAATGGAGGAGGAAGTACTGTCGCATGGCATTCCTCCTGGGGGTGCTTTCTTACTTTCTCTCTGTCTGTGTCTCTCTGGTGAGTGCACCACACCCTGAAGCAAACTAACTAAATAAAGAAGACAGCAGAGATCTGATGCAGGTGTGTAATTAGGTCACACCCTCTCAGCAGCAGACTCGCCCAGCTTCTCTCTCCTCTTGTAGAGTTTGGAACAGTGAGCTGCCATGAATCCTGAGATGAAAACAACCAGATGAGGCTGGCAGCCACGGGAGCAGGGAAACATGCCTCCCAGAGGACACCTTGTCTACAGCCTTGTAAGACCCTAAGCAGGGGACCCAGGAGAGCCCGGCTGGCTCCCGACCGTGTAAGATGTGAGATGAGGAATGTGTGTTGCTTTAAGCAATTTGGCCTAGTATTTTTCTTTGGTTTATGTCATAGTACATGTTTTCCCCTAAAAATAATCCACACTCTATTTTCCTTATTTCAAAGACAAATATATTTAATACAAAACTAGACTTTAAATAATAATAGTTTTATGCTAGCGTGCTAGCATATAAATACACGAGAGGGAATATTGATCTAAATCTAATGAGTACAATTCCCACGCAATAAAAGGGACAAGAAACTACTGGTGCTGATAAATATAATACAGAGGGGCATCTTCCTTCTGAAGGCAGAAACAGATGCCATTTGTGAAGAGAGGATATGATAGTTACTGAGAACTCGGAGATTGCATTATTTTGTTTCTTATTCATCAAGCAATAACTGAAGACTTCAGTGTAGGCATGAAACAGCAGAATTTTTTCACAGGAAAGGGAGCTGAAATGATAGAAATTAATCAAATAACCCAGGGTCTACTAGCAAACTTGGCCACTAATTCTGACCAATAAGAAGAAATTGGTTTTTGAAGACTTTTCACAGGAACCAGAAGGCGAAATAGCCATACTCTCAGTTTGTAAAAGCAAAGAACGAGATATGGTCATCTGTGAGACCTAAACTTTGGGAAGCTTTGTTTAAAAAATTTGAAAATCAAAAGAACATAAGTCATCTGAAATTTCATTTTAGGGACCAGCAGTTAGCATAATGGCTATGTTGCTGGACTCCCACGTAGTCGACCGCGGTTTGAGTCCCGGACCCGGTGGCTTAAAATTCACGCCAGGCGCATGTGCGTGCGTGCGTGTGCTTGCGTGCCCAAGATCTGGAGAGGAGAATGGAGGAGAAGAAATTGCAGCGTGGCCCTCCCCCCTGGGGGGTGATTTCTCACTTTCTGTCTCTCTGTCTCTCTCTGTCTGTCTGGCAAGCACACGTGCCCTATGGCAAAAACCTCTCCAAAAAAAAATTCATTTTAAATAATCCTGTTGAAAAGATTAAAAGATCTCATGTAAACGGATTGGGTACAGTCTCTCTACTGACCTTATATTCTTCATGTAAAAAAAAATGTAAAGGTAAAAACAACAATAGAAAAATTATTAAAAAGACATAGAACACGTCATTTATTTCTACATGATGGGATTTTTGATGTGTGTGTGTGTATTATTTTGGGGGGTGTTTTCTGTCTAACATTTTTCTGCAGGGATCAACACTGCTTTTAAAGTTAAAAGTTAACAATTGTTATTTGATAATAGAAATATGAAATAATAACTAAACCCAAATATAGGAAGTTAATACAAACATGTAATTGCATAAATAAGGCAAAAAGCTATCAAGAGCTATTTTTGTGACCAAGAAACACTCCCCCCCAAAAAAAAAGTGTTAGCTCTAGAGGCAAGAAAGAAAGGGCAAAAAAGGGGGAAGTGAGGGAGAGAACTAAGGCAGAGTCCTGAGACTGAGAGATAAACGTTTGTTGGGAACATTAAGGGAAAATAGAATCCTCAGTTCTTGTCTCTAAAGGAGGTTGATCTTCGCACAAGAACAGGTAGAATAAGCATGGAGAGCTGTAGACGCAGCCTGGACTGAAGGAGAGACTCAGATGAGGGCAGGTGCTCCCAGCAGGGCTCCGAGTGTTATTCATTATAAGCTCTCTATTGCATTGGAACAGAAAATGCATTTGAAATTATTTTATCTAACTTTATATATTCATTTATTTATTTATTTCAATTTGACCAGAGAGGGATAGAGTGTGAAAGAGAGAGAGCAAGCTGCCAGGTCCAGGACTTGAACCACAGTCAGTCATATGGGAGTTCAGCACCCTGAACCACCAAGCCACCTGCTGGCCCCAGGAAATGCATTTCAGTACCAGAAATATAAGGGGGTCTCCAAAAACTGAAGAGCATGCATATTATTATGGATTTCACAATTTTTTTCTACCCCATAATTAACTTGCACTTTAATTTCATTTTCTACAAACTTTTAAAATCCTTTCATTCACTGGAAACTGGGAAGAGGGTGGGATGCGGGGAGGGTGAGAGGAAGAGAATCGAGGAGGAACATAGGCGAGACATTCAAGGGACACAGAAATGGAGGATTGTCTGCTGGTAATCACATGCGTGGTAACTTCAACTGGACAGATGTGAAGAGCACTCATGCCAGGAGAATTCATTTTGCGAGCAGTGGTGATGTACAATCAGTGAATGTATAAAATAAACTTTAAAAAATGAAAGAGGGGAAAAGGAAAAAAATCTTGGTGGACCACCCGTTTTGTGGTACACGTAGAGGTTTAGTGCAGTAGCCAGGTGATTCTCACAGTCCTAGTTCTGTTATGTATGTTACAGTGACAAACATAATGTTAGAAAACCTTCTGCGAATAGATGTGATATATGTAAAATGTATACAAACTCTGTAAGCAAAGTTTAAAAGCTGTATATTACCGCTCAATTTTTATTCCAAACTCTTTAGAGGTTAATAAATATATCTTATTCTATTTTTTTATCCCTTCATAGACTATGTAGTCCATAAATTTAGGGGTGCTAATGGAGAAAACAGACACGATAAGTAGGCCGGACGCTACTTAAGGAACACACGGTGTCCATGGTTCTGAGAACCTCCTCAAAGTTGCCTTGGCCATGGGACACAGGGAGGAGAGACACAGGAACAACGATGGGAACTCGAGCAAGGCGTGTGCTAGTTAATTTCTCTATGTCAGAAAACCAGGGAAGGCACTTAGGAAAGGCTTATGCATAGACAAAAGATCAGCTTAGAAATAAATTCTAATTGGTTCTAAATAAAAAGGAGTGTATAGAGCCTTTGCATCTCAAGTGCTATACATCTGTCGCCTTGTCATGGGAGATAGTTTCTGTGATGACATCCAGGTTCTTGCTGTTTCAGACAGATTGGACTAAATTTGCCAACAGTGAAAGGAAAAGGTATTTTATTAAGTCAAAATGAAAGTACACTCCTGAGATACAGGAGTGGGCCTGTGTGAACAGAAAACAAGTGACTGGACAGGCCTGGCAAATGCATTCTGCCAGATTTATCATTTTTGATTTGACCTTGGTGTGGTCAGTTGATCATGGGCTGAGTCCCCTGAGTGTTCTCATCTCATTGGCCATTTCAAATGTGGCTTAGCCCACTGATTCATCTCATTGGCTCTATCAAATGTGGCTGGGCCCACTGACTTCTCATTGGCCATTTCAAATGTGGCTTAGCCCACTGATTCATCTCATTGGCTCTATCAAATGTGGCTGGGCCCACTGACTTCTCATTGGCCATTTCAAATGTGGCTTAGCCCACTGATTCATCTCATTGGCTCTATCAAATGTAGCTTAATCAGCTAGACATTCTCCACTCATCTCTTGCCTACTTGACCTTGGGCGGGGAATTTTCTGCCCTGGTTGGATTTGTTCAGTCTAGCCACACGGGCAGAGGCTCCATCCCCCTTATCTGCTTCCATTTGCTAGCTTTCTCCTGCCTCAGTATGGAGGGCACAGGAAAAGTAAGCTGGGGCCTTGCTGGTCTGACTGCCTCCTCCTGTCCTCCTTGGATCTGTGGGAAAGGAAGCTCAGGTCCAGGAAGTCGGTAGTGTTCATTTTCCTAACAGCTCGGAATTGCTCGCTAGTATGGCAGCTCGCTACCTTCGTGTCTCTTGCTCCCAAAAAGAAATTTAGAACTGCCTGGAGGGATTTGGAAAAGTCATCAGGGTCACAGAGAGTTTAAAAGCGAGATCATGGAACTATTGTCAGTTATTTTTCAGAAATTTTAACAAATAAGAAAAACAGGGAGGTTGTACAGTAGCAAATTTTGGTTCAATTTCATGAGCTAAAAGGAAAAAAAAGCTGGATTTTATCAACCTTTAACTTCACCAATGCCTATTTAAAATCTGGAATGGAGTGTGTAGAGAAAGGTGGATTGGAAGAATCTGGAAGAGAAGGCATACTAATGACAGAATAATTTGTGTCATAATCAACCCATTTCTTTGTTTTACTAGTCTAGCAGAGTAAGGAATATCTGGACTTCAGCAAGGTTTTGATAAGGTTTCTCATGTTTTGGGGAAATGAAGTTAATTAATATAGCTTTGTCTGGGAACATTGTGAAGCATATTAAATAGCTACGTTCTTGGGGTTCTGACATTTGGAACACTGTGGCTTTGTACAGATTTCTAGGTGAGAACTCCAGATCTCTGTGTTTGCAGTCTCATTTTTTTTTCTTTTTTTAAGGTTTTTGCTATAGGGCACATCCAGTCACCAAAGAGAGACAGAGAGTTGTTTTGTTTTTCTTTTTGTTTTTGTTTTAGAGAGAGTTTTGCTATAGGATGTGTGCACTTGCCAGAAAGAGAGAGATAGAAAGCAAGAGATCACCCCCCCCAGGAACAACAGCCATGCCACAATCCCTTCTCCTCCATTCTCCTCTTCGGATTTCTGGCATGTACGCACATATACCCTGAATGAGTTTAAGCCACCAGATCTGGGACTTAAACTGCAGTTGACTACATGGGAGTCTAGCAACATAACCATTATGCCATCTGCTGGTTCCAAGACAGAGAGTTTTTTTTCTTTTTCACTTTCTTTTTTTAAGTTCCAGCATGTATTTTTCAAGCCTCCAGGTCCAGGAATCAACTGCGTAGTCAGTCAGGTGAGACTCAGCTGCCTTAACCTCCACTCTACCTGCTGGACTAATACAGCTTTTACTCTCAGCTAAAATTCTGTTTTCTACATGTGCTAACGGTGAATCATATCTTCTTTACCTAATTAATGTGGTGGTTGGTTTTGGGATTCAAGTGCTATGTTTTTGTATTCTGGCATAAAGTATGTTTCATTGGATTTAGACCTTCAGTGCAAACTGTAATGGTGTTCTCAGATCTTGATCTTCAAATATATTTGCTATCCTTCTTAGCTTCTTGCCATTCTTGAATCGATGAACCTTCTCCATATGTCTATCTTACTGAAAAGAAAGGAAGATGAGGAGCCAGCTGGTGGTTTGGTGGTTAAGGCTCTGGATTCCCACATGGCTGACCACAGTTCGAGTCCTAGACCTGGCAGCTTGAAAATCACATTGGTATGTGTGTGTGCATGCACAAAGCCCCAAGAGGAAAATGGAGAAGGGATTGTGATGTGTCCATTTCTCTTGTGTGTGTGAGGGTGTGATTTCTCACTTTCCCTTTCTATCTCCCTTTCTCTCTGTCTCTGGCGAGTATAGACACCCTGTAGTAAAACTAAAAAAAAAGTAAACAAACATACAAAAAACATGAATTTTGTCAAAAACAGGACTATTTTTAACCTAATTCAACTTTAGAAGCTTTAGAAAACTATTGTGTTGAAGACACACCTCTCTTTCTGCTACACAGAGAAACATACTTGAAAACAGGAAGCCAGAGGGTCGTATCCAGAGGAGAACAACTAAATGGGATAAAAGTTAGAAAGCCATGAGACAACATACATTTGAATTTAGGTTGTTTACCCACGAGGCAAATCAGGAGGCATGCAAGTCATCTTTCAGTAGTCAAAGAACTCTCACATGGAACAAGAATCAGACTGCTTTGGTCACAAATAACAACAAAGATCAGTAGATAGAAGCAGCAGAGAAGTAGATTTTATTCCTATAAGAGAAACTATAGCAACCAATATGCCAAAATGAAAATCATTGCTGGGACAGGTGAAGTCCTCTAGCATCCAGGTGTTCAACTAGAGACCAGAGAACTTGGCAAAGATGTCAAAGAGAAGACCCACAGTGGGCAGCAGTCAAATCTGGCTCACTGTTGGAATCATCTTAGGATGTTTATGGAGTGAAAGATTCTTTTTTTTTTCACTTTTTTATTTTAATTTTTTATATAAATTCAATCATATTATTTAGCTTACAAAGTGAACATTTAGTATGTGTGTGAACGTTTCTCCCAGTCCAGTTGATCAGAGTATCTTCCACCAATAACACCACACCTCCCCATCCCGTCAATGCTCTCTCTCCGTATCCCTCTTCCAAACGTCCTACCTTAGGTCCCTCTTCTCCACACACTCCACTTCTGGCACTAACCCCCATCTCTTGTGTTTGTACAACCTTAGGTCAATCAGTTTCAGCTATAGAGTGCAGACACTTGGTATATATTAAGTGGGGACATACAGTGTCTCTCCTTCATAACCTGGCTTGCTTCACTCAGCAGTAAATTTTCCATATTCTTCCACTTTTTGTCAAAAGCCAGGATTTTGTTGGGTTTTTTTTATGGCTGAATAGTATTCCATAGAGTATATGTGCCATAGTTTTTCAATCCATTCATCCGTATGGGGGCATTTGGGTTGGTTCCATGTCTTAGCAATTGTGAATAATGCCGCAATAAACATTGATGTGGAAGCACTTTTCCAATGAAGAATTCTTCTGTCCTTTGGGTAGATACCGAGGAGTGGGATTGCTGGGTCATATGGTAGTTCTATTTGTAGATTTTTGAGGAATCTCCAAATTGTTCTCCACAGTGGCTGGACCAATTTACATTCCTACCAGCAGTGTAAAAGAGTTCCCCTTTCATCACACCCCCGCAAACACTTACATTTTTTGTTTTTTTGATCTTAGACATTTTGACCGGGGTTAGGTGGTATCTCAATGTTGTTTTGATCTGCATTTCCCTTACGATGAGGGATGTTGAGCATTTTTTCATATGCCTTTTGGCTAATCATATGTCATCTTTAGAGAGTGTTTTTTTTTTTCAATTCATTCTTCCATCTTTTAATAGGGTTGATCCTCTTTTTTCCAAACAGCACCTTGAGTTCCTTCAACATACGCAAAACCATAAATGTAATACATCATATTAACAGGTATAAAGATAAAAACCATATGGTCATATCGATTGATGCAGAAAAAGCATTTGATAAGATACAACATCACTTCATTGTCAAAACTCTCAGAAAAATTGGCATAGAAGGGCCATTTCTCAACACAATAAAAGCCATCTATGAAAAACCCATAGCAAACATCATCCTGAATGCAGAAAAGCTGAAAGTGTTCCCACTAAACACGGGAACAAGACGAGGATGCCCACTTTCTCCACTCCTTTTTAGTATAGTACTGGAAGTCCTTGCCAATGCAATCAGAAAGGAGGAAAAAATAAAAGGCATCAGAATAGGAAAAGAAGAGGTGAAACTCTCTCTATTCGCAGATGACATGATTGTATACATAGAAGACCCAATGGTCTCCATGGAAAAACTACTGGAAGTAATAAATGATTACAGTAAAGTTGCAAGATATAAAATCAATATACAGAAAATGATAGCATTTCTATATATGAATAACAGGCAGACTGAGATAGAACTGAAGAAAGTTATTCCATTTACCATAGCCACCAAAAGTATAAGATATTTAGGGATAAATCTAATCAAAGATTCTTGATAATCACCTTCACCTCCAGAGCAGAATCTCCGGAGATGGCAAACTTTGTGGGGTTTTTTTGGTTGTTGTTGTTTTTACAAATCCTAGATGATTCAGATAATCAACCACGTTTGACAAACACTAGATGATTTCTAAATTCCTTTCTCAGTCTGAAATTTTTATGACCAAGGCAACCTAGCTGCAAGCTGACTGTAATTAAAAAGAGAGAGAACTTTTTTTTTGGGGGGGGGTGGTTTTTGCTATAGGGTACCTGGGCTCACCAGAAAGACAGAGAGAGACAGAGAGACAGAAAGGGATAAATCACCTCCCGGGGGGTTGGCCACACTGCAATCCCTTCTCCTCCATTCTCCTCTCAGGATTTTGGGCATGCACGCACACGTGCGCGGCGTGAGTTTAAGCCATTGAGTCCAGGACTCTAATCACAGTTGACTACGTGGGAGTCCAGTGACATAGCCATTTTGCCAATTGCTGGTCCCAAAAATAGGGAACTCTTAATGAGAATGAAAACAAGGGACATGAGCATTAACTCACATCCTAGCTTTCCAACAGAAGATTTACATGGTGCACAAGAATGTTCTGTGGCAACTTGAAAAACACCTATCTACTGATGATGTTTGTCTTTTTTTATGTGTCCTTGGTAGATACATGTGTGTTCGCATGTGTATGTATTATGACAGTGATTTTTTTAAATTATGAAGACTCAAAAATAAAGAGTAAAAAGCCTTTCCATATCTTAAAATATATCAGTTTTTAAAAGGGGGTTATGCGAGATGAGAATGGAGGAGAAGGCATTGTGACGTGGCCATCCACCCAGGGGATGATTTCTTGCTTTCTGTCTCTCTGTCTCTCTCTGTCTTTCTGGCGAGCACATGCTCCCTATAGCAAAAACCTCTGAAAAAAAAAATGGGGAGTGGTTATGATCTATGTGTATGGATGCATTTAAATCGATGTTTATGAAATGCAATGTTCTTCCAAAGGAGGAAAGTAAATTTGCAGCTGACATTTTTTGCAGTGATTCTAAACAAATTACTTTTTAGTATTTTCAAATCATAATTCCACATGAAACTCAGATTTATATAATTTTTGTTGCAGAATCATTTCTTTAAAAAAGAAATAAAAGTACAAACTCAAAGTTTTAGTGAAGGAGACAATTTGTACTTATTTTTTAAAAGAATTATTTATTTATTTAATTCCATTGTTATTATTATGATTTTTAATTTTACTAGAGAGATACAGAGAGAGCGAGAAAAAGGAAACGTGAGAAATCAAGCCACCAGGTCCAGGACTTGAACCATGGTCGGCCAAGTGGGAATACAACACCCTTAACCACCACACCACCTGCCGGCCCCAGACAATTTGTACTTATTTCAGAATACAAAAGTTCTTTGAAGTATTTATTGGGGTGTCAGAAAATTCATAATGTAATTTTTCTATGCAAAAATATGTGAGGACTTTTCCTATAACCCAATTGTATGATTATATGGCTTGTTTTCTGTCTGGGAAATCTCCTTAACTTAATGATAATAACAATACATGATCATATGCAGCCATTTCTTTTGTTCATGTTGCTGAGCAACCACTGCAGAGTGCGGTTAAGTGTTACACATAGGGAGCCCTATCTCTTAGGGCCGACTGTGACCGAGTCCCAGCCTCGGCAGACTGCAGAAACAGGCTGGGTGCATGTGTGCATAGACGCAGCATTCTGATGGGGTAGAGAGGTAGAGAGGAAGAAAGGGTAGAAGCAGCGTGATCAAACCCCACCTGGAAGTGCTTTTTCTCTCTCTCTCTCTGTCCTCCCTTTCTCGCCAGCACACAAGCCCTCTGGCAATTAAATTGTAATGTTCCAGAATTTCAAAAATTGCTAAAGTAAAAGACGCACAGTGATTAAATGAAAACACTCATTTGCTAATATATGAGACTACAGAATTTTATCCAACTGCTGCTTCAGGGCCTTCCATTCATTCTCACGTTGCAGTGCTGTGACTCTTGCATGGTGTGTAGTTTGATATTGGGTGAAGTATTTAAGCTATAAATATATGATCATTTTTAAAAGTCGCTAAAGTGTTTGTTCTTAAATTTGAGCCAGTAGACAGGAAACGTTTATGAAAGAAAATTGTGATCATTATAAAAATAATTAACTTTGAAGAAGAGAAGTTCCAAGACTGCAGTGGCAGAAAAGCCATAGCTGTAGTCACATAGCATTGTGGATTAGAGGTGGCACAATGTGGCTTATAGAAGAAGACACTTGTGTTCTTTATGAAAGCAATATAACTTTATTTCGACTGTGAAAATTAAATGTACTTACAATACATGGGAAACAGAGAATTTCAGAGTACATGGTCAAATACATGAACTTAAGTTTTTAGGGTTTTGTGGTTGCCATGGTCAGTTATGTTATAGAAAACATTTTTATTGCAGGAAAGATTTGTATTATCCAATCACTAACAGGGAAAAATAAGAGAAAGAAGTGATGTTTAAATACTGACTGGATCACAGGAACTTTATAAGCTGCCATGTTTAATAGCCTCTACTCTCCACATTAGAAAATAATAACCTCATTTTACAGATGGAGAGACTGAGGCCTTGTCAGAACAGGGGAGTTGGTTTTCAACTAAAGGTACTGTCGTGAGTCCATGAATAACATTTTACCTGTCAGAGTGGGACCCTAACAGCTGGTGACATGTTCTAGCTCATTCTAGATGACGCAGCTCATACATAACTTTGTAGTTTTTTGTTTTGTTTTTTTTAAGAGAGAGATTTTTGCTATAGGGTGTGTGCGCTAGCCAGAGAGACAGAGAAAGACATAAAGTGAGAAATCACCCCCCAGGGGATGACCAGGCCACAACCCCTTCTCCTCCACTCTCCTCTCAGGATTTTGGGTACACATACAGACACAAGTTTTAAACCGCTGGGTCTGGGACTCAAACTACAGTCAATCATATGGGAGTCCAGCAACATAACCATTTCACCATCTGCTGATCCCTGTAGTTATTTTTGATTATATAAATTGTAAGTTTGATGTATTGCAAATGCAGTCAGGATGGTTAGTCTGGCTCCTCCACCTCCTGTCTTATCATGTTTGAAGGCCACAGAGTAAACACTTGTGTGATTAGTTGTACTGCGCTTGCACACTTGTTATGTAATTATGACTTTGCTGTTTTACGCCATTGGATGTAAGGTCCATGTGTATGTGCAACAGTTTGGTTTTGGTTTTGTTGTCTGCAGTCCCTTTAAGAGAAAGGAGCACCTGGTCAGAGGGTGCTGCTTAGCTAGCTCGCCCTGCTCTGCTCAGCCTGGTTCAGCCTGGAAGCTGTGGCTTGGCCCTGGTTTGGCCTTGGCTCAGAGCAGTTCAGCTCCATGCTGTGAGCCTGAGAGGGAGGAAGCCTCTCCGAGCATTCTCCACATGTGTTACCAGTCCAAGAGGGAGAAAGTGCCTTGTGAGTGCTACTGGAGCTCTGCAAGCTCATTTGGAACTCAGCAGTAAACAAGAGAACATCAGTGCCTTGTCTTTTCCCAACTCTCTGCTTCTCTGTTTGACTCACCCTTCAGAGGAGGAAGGAACCTCACAAACACTTGAACAACTATCAAACTCTTTTGAGTATTTCCTTACCCTAAAAAGGAATGAGGTAAATATATTCGTTTATATCAATTTGATGACTGGATCCTTATAGCATATGTACTTAATGGCATCTTCATTTTAGCACAAGGAAATTCACACATGGAAATTAATAGCTGCCCAAATTCATACAGTTAAAGTGCTTGAGGTGGATTTTGATTTCGGAAGTCTGACCTCAGAACCTGGACTGCAGCCACTCTCCAGGCCTGCCTAACTCTAAACGCATGCACAGGTGATTTAAATAAAAGAGGCTGCATGTGAAACGGAACAGGTTTTAAAAAAAAAAAAGTCTGAACAAATTATGTTTAACTTAATGTATTACATTTAATATAATATATCACATTCTAATACACACACACATATTATATGTGTAGGATTTTTAGTGATAAAATAACAGTCTTTAGCAAAATTCACCTTTCTCCTCCCCACTGCCTATGTTTATGCATATCCTTTTTACTCACCGTCCTCCCCTCTGACCTTTTTATTCTAAGCAAATAGGAATGACAGCCAAAAAGTCCTGATGGATTTGAAGCTTCACAGTGATTTTTCAGAAGGTTGTGGAGCAGGAGAGCTCACTCGGCCACGTCAGTGTTTCAGTCTGGAAGTGCTCCCAACTCCATATGGGCTGGAGGGTCAGTGAGTGTAAACACACGAAGGATTTAAGACCAGTGGGTTAAGGAAATTACTCTGAGGCTTTATCAGTAACAGAATATCAGTGAAAAGAGAGCTGGTTCATCTCCCTTCTCTCTCCTCTGCTAATCTTCCCAGGTGAAAAGTGTGTGGTCTCACATAAGTAATTATGACTTTGCTGTTTTACGCCATTGGATGTAAGGTCCATGTGTATGTGCAACAGTTTGGTTTTGGTTTTGTTGTCTGCAGTCCCTTTAAGAGAAAGGAGCACCTGGTCAGAGGGTGCTGCTTAGCTAGCTCGCCCTGCTCTGCTCAGCCTGGTTCAGCCTGGAAGCTGTGGCTTGGCCCTGGTTTGGCCTTGGCTCAGAGCAGTTCAGCTCCATGCTGTGAGCCTGAGAGGGAGGAAGCCTCTCCGAGCATTCTCCACATGTGTTACCAGTCCAAGAGGGAGAAAGTGCCTTGTGAGTGCTACTGGAGCTCTGCAAGCTCATTTGGAACTCAGCAGTAAACAAGAGAACATCAGTGCCTTGTCTTTTCCCAACTCTCTGCTTCTCTGTTTGACTCACCCTTCAGAGGAGGAAGGAACCTCACAAACACTTGAACAACTATCAAACTCTTTTGAGTATTTCCTTACCCTAAAAAGGAATGAGGTAAATATATTCGTTTATATCAATTTGATGACTGGATCCTTATAGCATATGTACTTAATGGCATCTTCATTTTAGCACAAGGAAATTCACACATGGAAATTAATAGCTGCCCAAATTCATACAGTTAAAGTGCTTGAGGTGGATTTTGATTTCGGAAGTCTGACCTCAGAACCTGGACTGCAGCCACTCTCCAGGCCTGCCTAACTCTAAACGCATGCACAGGTGATTTAAATAAAAGAGGCTGCATGTGAAACGGAACAGGTTTTAAAAAAAAAAAAGTCTGAACAAATTATGTTTAACTTAATGTATTACATTTAATATAATATATCACATTCTAATACACACACACATATTATATGTGTAGGATTTTTAGTGATAAAATAACAGTCTTTAGCAAAATTCACCTTTCTCCTCCCCACTGCCTATGTTTATGCATATCCTTTTTACTCACCGTCCTCCCCTCTGACCTTTTTATTCTAAGCAAATAGGAATGACAGCCAAAAAGTCCTGATGGATTTGAAGCTTCACAGTGATTTTTCAGAAGGTTGTGGAGCAGGAGAGCTCACTCGGCCACGTCAGTGTTTCAGTCTGGAAGTGCTCCCAACTCCATATGGGCTGGAGGGTCAGTGAGTGTAAACACACGAAGGATTTAAGACCAGTGGGTTAAGGAAATTACTCTGAGGCTTTATCAGTAACAGAATATCAGTGAAAAGAGAGCTGGTTCATCTCCCTTCTCTCTCCTCTGCTAATCTTCCCAGGTGAAAAGTGTGTGGTCTCACATAAATGCAAGTTTGCTAGAAAAGTTTGCCATCTATGCTACGTACTCCTATATAACTGATTTCCAGTGTTCAGGTGCACATAACAATTAGACACGCATTTACTCGTCAAAATTCAGAATCCTATATTTATCTGAAGATTTTGCTTTTTCTACTCAATGCCATAGGGTACTCGTGAACAAATTCAAGTTTTTCCACAGCAAAAATAATTTCTCTATCTTTTCCTCTGAGACTGTAGAAGAGTATTGTTCACTGGAGCCATGGCCATCTTGTGGGTCCCATCATGGATGGTCTCCGAGGCCAGGCACCTAGACCATGCTGTTTCCAGCTCCTCTAGGATGAGGAGAGCCTGCCCAGGCTGGCAGCAGAAGCAGAGCTGCCCACGGAAGCAGCACAGTCATACGTCTGTTACCCGGGACATCTATCCTACGACCCCTGCCCCTCGATACCCATGGAGAATTGACTCAGTTCTCCCAAATCCATAGATGCGCAAGTCCTTTGTATAAAACAGTATAGTATTTGTATGTAAGTAATGTGTATCCTCCTGGGAACTTTAAATCATCTCGAGATTTATAAAGAATCTTATTATCAGATAAAAGTAAAATAAATATATTGTTGTTGTTGTTGCTGTTTTTGAGAGGTTTTTCACTATAGGGAGCGTACGCTCGCCAGACAGACAGAGAGAGACAGAGAGACAGAAAGTGAGAAATCACCCCCTGGGGGAGGGTTGGCATGTCTTTTAAGCCACCGGGTCCAGGACGCGAACTGTGGTCGACTACGTGGGAGTCCAGTGACATAGCCATTACACTAACTGCTGGTCCCAATAAATATATATATATATATATATACACAAACTTCTTCGGTATCTCTTTAAAGAAACCACCTCTTCTCCTATTTTGTAACAACTGGTACGGCCTGACAGCATCCACAATTGCTTGAATCTGCAGGTGGGGAACCCACTGATGGGAGGGCTTTACTACAGAGGGAGGCGTGTCCTAAAGCACTTCTGACCCCACCCTCAGCAGAGCCACTGGACGCTAAGGTAGACACTTTTACAGTGTAGACTTGGTGGGGCCACAGGAAGCATTCATTCAGAAAGAGTGACCGATGACCGATCATTTCTCTGTAAAATGTAATGAAAAAGCTCAAAGGGCAATGGAGCCATAATCTCAAAGAAAATGTAAAAAGAAATGAACATGGAGAAAAAGCCTTGGATTTGTTAAGTCAGTCGATTTAGGGAAAAAAAAATCCAAAAATTATTTGGCATGAAAATTTAAAAAAACATCTTAAAACACTGATAAAATGAAATCAATTGTCCCATCTCTGTAAAATGTAATGAAAAAGCTCAAAGGGCAATGGAGCCATAATCTCAAAGAAAATGTAAAAAGAAATGAACATGGAGAAAAAGCCTTGGATTTGTTAAGTCAGTCGATTTAGGGAAAAAAAAATCCAAAAATTATTTGGCATGAAAATTTAAAAAAACATCTTAAAACACTGATAAAATGAAATCAATTGTCCCAAATAAATAGCTTACCTTTACTTAATTTTCATAATTTATTTCTTGAAAGAGAGAAGCACCCTGAGCAGAGCCTCACACTGTGACCCCCCACCCCAGCCCTTCCACCAGCCAGGATCACGGAACCTGTTTCCCTCAGCAGGTCCAGGAGGTGGAGGGAGGGCCTCAGCTCTCTTTTTTCGCCCTGCTGCTGATCTCAGCAAGGTCTGCAGGGATTCTCCCAGCTCTTGCTCAGTGTTCATCCTTTTGCAGCCCCGGGATGGCCCCCACAGGAGCTCCTCAGCACTCCCACTCCTTACCGTGTCTGGGGAAACCACTGACTCAAGCCTCAGGTGCTTCCTCTCAGTCTCCTGCCTACCTCAACTTTCCATGTGAGCACCTAATGAAGAACCACAGGGAAGCGCTGACAGATGAGCCCAGCAAGGTTTGCCTGGGGCTTCTAGTGATTCTAAACTATGGATCCTGATCATACTCAGTTTTTAACATATTTTCAGTCATCAGCTGATTTTTTTTTTTTTTGAGAGGCTTTTGCTATAGGGCACGTGCGCTCACCAGAAAGACAGAAAGAGACAGAGAGACAGAAAGCGAGAAATCACCCCCCGGGGGGATGGCCACGCAGCAATCCTTTCTCCTTCATTCTCCTCTCATGATCTTGGGCACGCACACACATGTGCCTGGCATAAGTTTAAGCCAGCGGGTCTGGGACTCGAACTGCAGTCGACTACGTGGGAGTCCAGCGACATAGCTATTACGCTAACTGCTGGTCCATCAGCTGATTTTATTTATTTATTTATTTATTTATTTGCCTCACTTATGGTAGGTTTGTCTCTTCCTCCTCCTGGTCTGCCAAGAGTAAAAGCAAACTTGGATCTCTTTCCTCTTCAGAGGACCTCACCATTTTCTGGATTATTTTATTTAGGCTACATTGCATACTTAGATATAATTGTTCAAGTTTGTTTTTTAAACATTATTTGTTTCTTCCATGAGCAAGAGAGACGGAGACAGCACCCCAAAGGGTGTTGATGCTGCAGTTCGCCCTCAGCCTCAGCTCGTCTCAGTCATAGTCCTGGACACACCTGCCCCACTCAGAGTGCTACATGTGGAAGGGACCTCCCACTGGCTCCACCTGAGTGTTGTCCTGCTGTGCCACCAGCAGTCACCTATTGCTGAGTGGTTTTATTGGTTACTTAGTTTATCCTGTTTTTCTTTTATGAGCCCCATTGTCATAACTTCCTATATCCCCCATGCAAGTGGGAATTAAACCCTTTGAGAGTCACTTTCTTTCATGTAAGGCCCCTCCTATAAAGCCTCTCCCACTACCCAAGAAAGGTTTTTATTATGATCTTGGCCTTAATTCATATTCTGAATTGTCTCTATTTTTTTTTAAGATTTTTTTGCTATGGAGTGTGTGTGCTCACCAGAGAGAAAGAGAGAGATAGAAAGAGAGAGAGTGAGAGATCATCCTCCAGGGTGGATGACCACACCACAATCCCTTCTCCATTCCCCTCTTGGAACTTGGGGCATATACACAGAGAGAGAGAGAGAGAGAGAGAGAATGTGTTTCAAGCCACTGGGTCAGAGACTCAGACTGTGGGCAAGCATGTGAGAGTGCAGTGTCTTATTCACCACCCCACCTGCTGGCCCCTATGTTTAACTTTATTTTTTTAAGAATTATTTCATTTTTTTTCTTAAATTTGACCAGAGAGAGACAGAGAGAGAGAGAGAGAAAGGGAAAGTGAGACAGCAAGTCACCAGGTCCAAGACTCAAACGCACTTGGCTACGTGGGAGTCCAGAGCCTTACCCAGCACACCCCCTGCCAGTCCCATAACTTAAAATCCTAAGTTCTAGTTCTTCAGGCCAGAGCCTAGTCATTCAGCACCTAGTTTAAATTTCCTTACTCCAATACAGTTGGCAAACACGTTTAGTGGTGAAATTCTAAAATAGTCTCTTTCAGATTAAGAACGAAACAATGAGATTTTCTTCAACATTATACAGATGGCCCTAGTCTGGGAAGAATAAGAAAGGTAATAAAAAGCATGAAGGAAAGAATTAGACTGTCCTTATTTGTAGATGGCCTCACTGCACACGTAGGGAATCAACAGATGAACTTCGAGAAGTGCTCAGTAAGGACGCAAGATGTGCAGGTGTGTAACAGTCCATTCTATTGACATACTAGAAACAAACAAAATTGAAATTTCTAAAGCAAACTATTTAAAATATGATTAAATAAATCAACTACCTATACATACCAAGAGGGATAAGCCAGACTTCTCAGCAAAAACTACAACACGTGAAGAGAATTGGGGGAAAAATGCACATAAATGGGAGGACGGTCCATGCTTATGCATTTGAAGTCACAGTATTAGAGATATTGGTTCTCCTCCAGATGGATTTGCTGCCTCCCCAATCAAGTCCTAACAGCATTATTTATGAAAATTGATAAGCTAATTCTGAAAATCACATGGAAAGGCAAATGGCAAGAAAAGCTAAAACAAACTTTGAAAAGAATAAGATGGTTTGATTTTTTTCCAGAAATCAATGTCAGACTCTAGGAAGGAGAGACAATTAAGCCAATTTCATGGTGAGTAAAAAACAGACCCATAAATGTATAGCAATTTATTTATAATGCATGAGGCACAGCAGAGCAGTAGGTTAAGGGTGAACATTTTAATAAATGATCCTGGCATAAAAGGATATTCATAAGCAGGGAATTTTGAAAACTGGCATTTATCTCACACTGTATATGAAAACCAATACATGGATTGTTTCTCTAAATGAGAAATAAATCATAAAGAGAATATCTTCCCAAAGTCAGCCTGTTTCTTCTTCAAAGGAACATAAAAACACTAACAGAATGGAAAGAATTGTTAGACTGGACACATGAAAATTCAGACTTCCCGTTCAATAGAAGATGAGGTCAGACATTTAAAGGGTGTTGGGGTTGGGGAATGGCTTGTCCCTCAAAGGTTCATGGCTTAGAATTTGCTCCCAATGTAATGAGTCTGGGAGGTGGTGATGCCAAGTGAGCAGCGACTGGATCATGGAGCCATCAGGATTGATTATGAATGGATTAATGCTACCTAGTGAACAACAGTTCTAGCTCTTACCAGAAGGAGTTGGTGCTTGAAAGAGCAGGCTGTTATAAAGGGAAGACTGCTGCCCAGGCTGCTCTCTGAATGCTCCTGCTGTCCTCTCTGCTTCTATCTGCCAAGTTCAGATGAGGGCTGGCATTGGGCCAGCTTTGGATTTCCCAGTCACCAGAATCGTGAGTCAAATAAACCTTTCTTTGTTTTTCAGGGTTTTTCCATAGGGTATATCTGCTTGCCAGAGAGAGAGACAGACAGAGAGACAGTGAGAGAGAAGGGGGGATGACCATGCTACAACCCCTTCTCCTCCATTCTGCTCTCAGTATTTGGGGCATTCACACATACATGTCCAGCAGATTTTCAAGCCACTGGGTCCAAGACTGTAGTTAACCATGTGGGAGTCCAGTGAAAATCACTATGCCACCTCTTGACCCCAAATCTCTATTTCCATGTAAATTGTTCAGACTTAGGTATTTATTTAGCAATATAGTAGCAAACTAAAACAGAGGGCCAACCTTCATGTAACTGCAAATGACACATGTTCAGAGTTTTAAAAATGCAAATTTGGGACCAGCAGTTGGCGTAATGGCTATGTCACCAGACTCCCATGTAGTCTACCGTTGATCGAGTCCTGGACCCGGTGGCTTGAACTCATGCTAGGTGCATGTGCATGCGTGCCCAAGATCCCGAGAGGAGAATGGAGGAGAAGAAATTGCAGCGTGGCCATCTCCACATGGGGGGGGGGGGTGTCTCACTTTCTGTCTCTCCGTCTCCCCCTGTCTTTCTGGCAAGTGCATGCAACCTGTAGTAAAAACCTCTTCAAAAAAAAAAAAAATTACAGAAAAAGACAAGCCAGTGAAATGATGGACAAAACCCTCGGACACTTAACAAAGGTGGATATCCAGTGGGTAATAATTAATAAATTAGTCATCAAAGAAATACATATTAGAATTTCAATGAAATATGATTATAGATACAACCCTACACCCAGAATAATTAAAAATGAAAAGAACGACAAGACCAAATGTTGACAAGGATCTCAAACAAATAGTTACCTAAAGTGTTGGTGGTATTACACAATCAGTACTAATATTTTGCAAGATAGTTTTCGTAAGCTGAAAAATAAACATGTAATTTGTGATGCAGCAGTTCTAATCCTAGGTATACACTCAGTAAGTTTTATGTGCTTGAAAGAGACTGGTAAAAGAAATTTCATAATGGTATTATTTGTAAACTAGAAGCAGACAACAACCAAGATGTCCCTTGACAGTAGAATGGATTAATATGTGGGTGGAGTTCCATTTATCAGTAAAATACTATAGAATAAAATCACATATTCATAAACAATCACTACAGTAAACAATGTGAATAGATTGCAAAGTGATAATATTCAGGAAAAGAAACTGTTAAAGGCAGGTATTATGAGCAGGGAATTCCAATATGCCACCCAAGGGGACATTTGACCCATCGATCAATGTTACCAGGGGTCACAGCCAGACCCCCCAGCTAGACCCCGGCACCAAGAGAGGAGCCGTTCTTCACTGAGTGCTTGTCAACACCCTACTTCCCACTGGAGCGATAAACAAATAGGATAGATCATCCCTATGCGAATGCTCATCACTTCCGAGTCCACACTGGGTGTGTGTGATTGAGTTATCAAATTCCTCAGACTCCTTACTTGAAGAAGAAGTACAAAGCACAGATAAAAGCCAGCAAATTTAAATAAAGGAAACTGCTACAATGACAGACCTCCCCTCTTGAAAATTTACAAGATCCCCAAATAAAAGTAGCACCTACCCCCATTGCCAGTCGTAGTTGTCCTTCTCTGGCAGCTGGAGTGGGGGTGTCTTTTCTGTTAAAATGTTTCTGTTTCCTATGAAAAAGTTCTCTTTTCCTGCTATACTCATGTGTGTGGCCTTTTTCCTGCATCACAGGGGGAATCCCTATCCTTAGAAATCTGGACCAAACGAATCAGTGCAGCTCAGCTCCTCCATCCGGTAACGAAATCTGCTGTGAAAGATCACATTATATGATTCTATTTAAACTATACTATTTAGGCATGTGTGTCTAGCAAATAAAACCATGAAGCAAAATAAGAAAATTAGCATTACGGTTACTTTTTCTTTCTTTCTTTCTTTTTTTTTTTCCCTAAGGTTTTTGCCACAGTGCATGTGCCCTGGCCAGAGAGAAAAAGGGAGAGACAGTGAGAGGGCGAGTGAGAAATCACCTCCCAGAGGGAATGGCCATGCCACAATTACTTCTTTT
Organism: Tupaia belangeri chinensis; assembly: GCF_000334495.1. Classification (NCBI taxonomy): domain Eukaryota; kingdom Metazoa; phylum Chordata; class Mammalia; order Scandentia; family Tupaiidae; genus Tupaia; species Tupaia belangeri. The sequence continues at coordinate 1,334,404 of NW_006204918.1, forward strand.
GGGATTTTGGATGGGCACGCACGCACAGGTGCCTAGCATGATTTTCAAGCTGCTGAGTCCAGGACTCAAACTGTGGCCAGCCATGTGGGAGTCCAGTGCCTTAGCCACCATGCCACCTGCTAGCTCTCATTTCGGTTACTCTTGTTAGAGGAGGTGTATAGGATTTGGGAGAGCACAAGATGGGAGTTTTTTTATGCTGACAATATTCTCTTTGACCTGTAGTTGTAACATAAGTATTTGCTTTTTTTGGTAAATCATTACATTTCGCACTTTTCCTTTATGAACTTTTCTGTGTGAGAGCTATATAAGACACACACGCACACACACACACACACACACACACACACACACACACACCAGGAAAACTACACAGAGGAAGGAGTTTTTACATCTTCATGGAGAACTTAGTAATCGGAGTACATAGAGGAATGAGTTTTTATATTTTGATGGAGAACTTAGGAATGGAAAATTGAGTTGGAAAACAGAGGGGAAAAGAGTGAAATCATGAGTTAGAAAGTCGATAGCTGATTAGCTGAAAATTCCACGAAAACGAATGTGCTTTGGCATAGTAGAGCAAAACAGAAAATGGTTCAAGTACAGGCAAGGCAAACGGTAGATTTTATCCTGATGAAGTACTATAAACTAAAGGAATTCATGTTCTACTACAGCATACATTTAAAAAAATAGAACAGTTAGCATTCTGCATTTTTATCCGGATAATAGATTCTATGCAGGCTTCTCACAATGAAGGCAGATCTTTTAAGTAAATGCCAATTGAGTCAGAAAGGATGGGTTTTGAATGCGAATGAGAATAGCCATGAAAATGTGAAGTATAATCTGATCTCACTTTAAGTAAAAGAACGGAAAAGGAATAAAACAGTCATTGAAGACATTCGAAGGAAATAGAAATGTTAAATTTGATGGAGCTTGCCTGCAGACACTCTCAGTCACATCCAGGTTGAGATCATAAAGTGTAAGAGATGATGAAAGGGCAGAGCAGTAAGATATTCTTTTTTTTCCTTTTCTGTGTGTGTGTGTGTGTGTGTGTGCCAGAGGCCACAGGCCCTCACCACAGTAAGAGGGAGAAGGAGAAGGAGAAAGCACCCCAGCAATGGGACACGGTTATGCCACATTCCCTTCTCCTCTCTTTCTCCTCCCTTCTGAGACTTGGGGCATGCATATACACGAGCCATGTTTTCCACCCACCAGGTCCTGGGTTCAGACGATGGTCAGCCGTGTGAGATCTGAATCTCTGAACTACTAGGTCCTGGGTTTGGCCAATAAGACATTCTTAAATGGAGTTTGAATTAACCTCTTGCGCGTCTAATAACAGAAATACCTGAATCTGCATAACTGAAAAAGAATAGAGGTTATTAACCTCAAGGCTTTGGAAGTTTGGTATCAAGAAGACACATCTGATGAGGGTCATTTTGTTGGTGGGGGTCCCAAGGTGGCACAGGAATTAGCAGGACAGCTCATGGCAAGAGCTTGAGTGGCACGTGTCTCTGTGTGCATGTGTCTTTGATTCTCCTTGTGAACACGTCAGCACTCATCCTTGGGGGCCCCACCCTGATGCCTAAGCACTGACCAAAGGCCTCACTTTACAACACCATAATCAGATTAGGTCTCTACACATTAAAATGACTAACCAGATCTCAACACATGCTCTGATACCTGTCATCAAACCATAGCAAAATGTAGAAGGTAAATCCCCAAAAAATATCTTGTCAAAAAAACTATGTCAATCGGGAACCAGCAGTTGGCGTAATGGCTATGTCGCTGGATTCCCACGTAGTCGACCGCGGTTCGTGTCCCAGACCCGGTGGCTTAAAACTCACGCCGGGCGCGTGTGCGTGCGTGCCCAAGATCCCGAGAGGAGAATGGAGGAGAAGGGATTGTGGCGTGACCATCCCCCCTGGGGGGTGATTTCTCGCTTTCTGTCTCTATGTCTCTCTCTGTCTGTCTGGCGAGCGCACGCGCCCTACAGTGAAAATCTCTCAAAAAAAAAAAAAAAAAAAAAAAGATGTCAATCAAGAACTTTGTTAAGTGTCCGTACCTGCTTTCTCTATGCACTGTATTAAGCGATAATACGGGGAGGTACTTCGCAACTGTGTGAGACAGAGAGAGTGTATGTGCAGGGTTAACCACCAGAGACGTCAAAATTTAATTGTGCTATGGTAGCTCTGAAAAACTAATGCTTTTCTGAGGACTGGGTAAGCAGAGAGAATTTGGAGCAATGTACAATTTTTACAGTACCTTTAAGAGACACAGTTTCATAGGAAAGTACAAAGCATACTTGAGGTCCAATTAAGGATTGGTTTGGCTAGAGTATATATTTAATCTGAGAGTTTAGAGAGAGATCAGACTGGTTATGGTAAATTAAAAGCATACGTAAAACAAACTTAATGTCAGCCAAGCATTTTTAACTTCTTCCTATGAGAAGCCATAGAAAGTCAGGCTGTGAAGGGGAGACATTGTATGTCCCCACTTAATATATATCGAGTATCTACACTCTGTGACTGAAACTGATTGACTAAAGCATATAGAAACACAGTAAATGGATGTGAATACCACATATATTGTGTGTGAAAGAGCAGAGTCTGAGAAAGGACATTTAGAGGAAAAATAGAGAGGCAAAGCATTAATGGGACTAAGAAATGTGGTATTATCTGTGGAAGATAATTATATAGTTTTATAAACTGTACTAGGGAGAAATGTTCACATGTTGGAATATTCATTCTGTAAGCTAAATAACGTGACTGAATGTATACAAGAAAAAGAAATTTTAAAACATCTTAAAGAAATTTTTTAACTGAATATCATAAAAATATTTTGTTTTCTCAATACTATTATACAGTCTTTTACTTCTATGGTTTTCAAAAATCATATTTCTAATTATTTTATAGTTATTTGTGCATCAACTGTAAGCTCTCTGTAAACAGAAATGAACTAACTCGTCATATATGCTAATACAGGACCTCGTATGATGTTTATCTGGTTTATTTTAGAATAGTAAGATTGGTCATTTAAAAATAGTTGGCAAAGAATCCAAACAGAAGGCGACCAGTAAAGGAAGTTTCTAATTAACGTTTTCTGAATTTGAAATTAACATTAGCGCTGTGAGAATTTTAACTAATGGATGAAAATGTTGTGAACATGACAGTTGACCCTGAGATACACATCAGGAAATGATTCCAAAAAGGCTAAGTTGGAGAGGATTGTAGTGCCATTGTACTGTGAGATTCTTCTTCTACGATTTAGAATTTGCATTAGTAGTGGCACATGCAAGGAGTATCAGTAACTGAAAGAACAACACATCTGCAGGGCCTAAAACAGGTCTAGGAAGCCAGATGGTATTCACTAAATAGTCAGGAAATGAGTGAATGCATGAACAAATATATTCTTATATTTCAATGTTCTCTTCCTTTTACTAGCTTATCAAATTCTTTTTCCAAGAACTATTTTATTTTATTTTATTCTTTATTACTTTTCTTTTTTTTCATTTGACCAGAAATGGACAGAGAGAGAAAGTGAGGAAGCAAGCAACCAGGCCCAGGACTCAAATTGCTGATGGCCATGTGGAAGTCTAGCACCTTAACTACCATGCCAACCTACCGGCCCCACTAATCAAATTCTTAAACTGACATTACCGGCCCCACTAATCAAATTCTTAAACTGACATATGGCATGACTTACTCACATATGGGTAAGTATAGGTATAAACATTTCTTTCATTTTACATGAAACATAAATACTTCTTTCTCCTGAAAGAATTAAATTAAATTCATTATTGCCAGCATATATGAAATAGTACTTTATGTTATATATAGCAATAATAAGTGTGATTATGATGGATCTGATACGCATATGAAATAATTTGCATAAATAATTAAGCTTAAATTCCTAAACTCTTTTATCTAGGAAAAATAAAACTGATAAATGTCACGTGTTTTTCTGTGTAATGTATCTACCCAATGATATATCAGCTTTCAGTTTGGATTCATATTGTCAGAAACAACCAGTGACAATACTGAGGGAATATAAAGCCATTATTAGATTCGCAAGGATTTTAAAACGTATTATCTAAGTATTGTTTCAGAAGAGAAAAATTGAAAGAAATCACTCAACCTTTAGGCTCAACGGTGATGACACACAAACAGGCCACCACTTGAGAAGTTAGAGGCCCCATGAGAGGCCCACGTCTAGTTCCCAGGTCCGCCTGGACATGCCAGGTGTGCTGAGCACTCCCGTGATCCTGGACAACCCAAAGGCTGTGCAGAAGGAGCGTGACGCACTGACGCCCTGTTAGAAATACCTACTGGGTTGTCAGAAAAGCCATGACTCGCTTTGCATAGAAAAATATAGAAAAAAATACCTCATGACTTTCCGACAACCCACTATATGCATATCAAATAATTTACATAAATAATTGAATAACACTCTGTGTTTCTCTCTTCTTGCATAAAGGAAAAAAAAGAAAAAAAATTAAATGTCGAGGAGAACAACATGATGCTTTCTAATTGTGTATAGTTAACTTTTTCTAAATTTTGGTATCTTACTATCTTTAGGAATATTTTGGTTTTTTTTTTAAGATTCTTGAATCAAAGACTTATTAATTTTGGAGTCATTTATTCTTATATAATACTAAAAAGCATTTAGAGCTAGAAAATAATTTTTGCTAAATAGTTTGATAAGTATTATCATACTTACTCTT
>NW_006204918.1:1339932-1351767 GCF_000334495.1 Tupaia belangeri chinensis
TTCCCTTTCTTTAAAATGTTTTTATTCAATAATTGAAGAAAGAAATGCAATATTTACTCAACACGACAGCACAGACACCATAAAAGCTCAGAAAAAAATCTTGTAGCATTCCCCTTTCTCTTCAATGTAACCATTATTAGTGATTTGGTGGGTATCAATCCATAATGCCCTTTGCTTATTAAATATGTTCAAATGTATAGATTTTTTAAAAATTAGATTAACATATACTTACTGACCAATTTAATAAATAGTTGATTAACATATAACATGAATCACTTTCCAATTTATCATAGATATTGTCTTATTTTTACAAATAATGGTAATTCATATTATGTGCAAACTAAATACATAAAGTTTATTTTGTGAACTGTAATTTATTAAACCATTCTGTGATTTTTGACTAAGTTGTTTATCTTATTATTTTTAACTTATAAGTAGCCTGTAATTACATATTTAAAGTCTTATATGTGTCATGAGTTATTTAGGAGGATACCTTTAAATTCCTAAATAATTAAATGCTTATTTTTACTAGAAAATAGTCCTTCAACATTTGAAAATAATGCGCATTCCCAGTACTGTTGTTTTGTTTTATTTATTTTCAGATGTGGTTTTGAGCTCCCTCTCATGAAAGTGGTTATAAATTCTTGCCCTGCCATGATGGGGATATTAAGGGATTCATTACTGTCTAGGAGTGTCCTGACCAGGAAAGAAGTTAGGTTCAGGTGTGTTGGTCAGAGGAGGTAACTTACACACACACACGCGCGTGTGCGCGCACGCACAAAGTAGCAAAAACAGTTTACAACTTAAAGATTCTAGAAAGAAGAGGACAACACTTTACCAGGCCAACAGGAAGAGGGGCATGTCCAGGACATGCATGCTCCACTAATAGGTGGAGAGTGAGCGAGACAGAGAGAGGCCCCTGTGGTGCAAAGCCTTTCTTGGAGTCCAGGGTGTTACCCAAGTAGGTTTCTCAAGGGCAGCTCTACTTGTCAGATGTAGGGCAAACAGGTACAAGTTCCATTATGTCAATGGTGCCTCTGAGGTGTGCTCACTGCAGTACGCCTAGGCAGTCTCTATGCTGTGGGGTTCAATGGGCGAGTCAAGGACGCTGTATCTGGCTGTCCCCTAGGAAGGTGGTCACCAGGAAGTGGTTGTATAAGGCTATATTTGGATTGATTTCCTTGAGGAACTAAGATGAGGCAAAAAACTAAAATGTGTGAGTTTCTGTAACTTTACTTAACCATTGCGTATATTTTCAAATCAGTCTTTGCTGCTTCCTTTTTTTCTTGTTTTTCACTATTATAATGAAGTTCATTCCCTTTTTCTTACGGATATTTAAATTTTTACATTGACTAAATGGAGAGAGGTCCTCCATTTGGATGGATGGTTGGATAAAAATAATATCATGAATGTCTTAACATCCCTCATATTAATTTAAAAATAAAATACAATCTTACTATGCGTCTCAAGAGTTAATTTTTAGTGGAGCAAATGTTGTTCTTAAATATTCCTAGAAATTGTAAAATACAGGATAGAAAATATTAATACAGAGAAAAGGTGCTTTACTGACTATAAGCTAAAATGTACTACATCTAAACATTTGGAACAAAGAAATTAAATACTCTCTCTTCAAATTTAATTTTTAGGCATCCACCGGTCTACTTTCTGTGCGTACACATTTTTTTAATTTTGACAATTCGTATAAACAGAGTCATAAAGTATGTGACTTTCTGTGTCTGGCTTCTTTTATTTAACATGTTTAAGTTCATCTTCACTGAAGCAAGTATCAATATTTAATTGCTTTGTTTTGTTTGTGGTGGTGGTTTTTGTTATAGGGTGCATGTGCTCACTGAAGAGAGAGGAGAGTGAGAGGGTGCAAGGGACAGGGGTAAATCACCCCCTGGGAGAGATGGCCACACTGCAATCCCTTCTCCTCTCAGGAGTCTGGGCTCACATGCAACACTCCCAGTATCCCAGCATGTTTTCCAAGTTACGAGGTCCGGGACTTGAACCTTGCAGTTGTAGAAGTGGGAGCTAGGACCAGCAGGTGGCATGGTGGTTAAGGTGCTGGACATTCCCACATGGCTGACCAGAGTTTGAGTCCTGAATCTGGTGGCTTGCTTTCTCACTTCCTCTCTCTTTCACTCTCACCCTCTGTGTCTCTCTGGTCAAATTAAAAATTAAATGAACGAATAAATAAAATAAAATAAATAATTATTTTTTAAAAAAAAGAAGTGGGAGCCATTCCCTTTAACCTTGACTCCACCTACCTTTTACCATTAGCAAAAAAAAAAAAAAAGTATTGATATTTCATGTTTGTTTATCTATTAGCAATTAGACTATTATGAATAATGTTGATATTGATATTCACACATACAATTTTTGGGGAAGTTTGTTTTCCATTACCGAGAATATTGGGTATATGTCCTGAAATGGAGTTGATGGGTTATATGGCAACCTATGTCTAACTTTTTTTTCTTTGTATTTTTTTTTTTTAGGTTTTTGCCATAAGATGCGTGCTCTCAAGATGTTCATCTTCTTCTTTGAATCTGGTTTTCAGCAGTTGATCACATATTTCTTCATTATTATGCTCAGGATCTGGTCTAGGGACAGTTTTTGTGTGTTCGTATGGAATGTCCACAGTCAGGGGTTGGCATATCACCATCCTACCATCGGATATCAAAGCAAGGTCCACTTTGCAATTATAGTCATCTGGAAGAGAAGAGTACACAGATTTATGACAAATATAAAGCTCTGTATATTTCCCTTTTGATGAAATTTATGTTCGTTTCTCCTTTCCATGATAACAACCAGTCTTTGGGTTGGAAGCCAATGTTTCAAGATAGTTGTCTTTGATATCACCCACGTCATCCCTACTACTGTCATGGTGTATCAAGATGCTTCTTTGGTGATATGGAAAAAGTGGTTTTGAAGAAAAACTTCTTGTGAAATCTGCTTTTAGAGAAACCACTTTTCAACCCTTGACTGATCCTGCCATCGTGTCTCAATCAACTTATTCCTATTTTTTAATAATACTGTATAAAGATTTTTTTCTTAATTTTATTTTGGACTGTTCATAACCTTGATTTTTGCATATTGATCTTATATGCAGGAACCTTGCTAAGTCCATTTACTAGTTCCACTTATTTTCTGTTTCTTTAGGATTTTCTATATATTAATATAAGATTATGTTATCTGTGAAAAGAAATAACTTTACTTATTCCTCGCTAATAATAGTAATTTTATTTACTTTTTTTTTGTCTAATTGCCTCTGCCAGAGCTTCCATTACTATGTCGAATATATGTCATGAGACAGGACATTATTGTCTTAGTTCAGATCTTCAGGGGAGAGCATTCAGATAAGAATGATGCTAGCTATGAATTTTTATAGATGTTCCTATCATAAATGCCATTTCACTCTTAATTTTTTAAACATATTTGACATTGAAGTGTGATAAATTTTAATGATTTTTGTGTTTATTGGGGTGATGATGTATTTTCCTTTAGTCTAATAATAAGGTGAATTTGAATTTAATATATCCAACTAATCTTCTATTTTTTGTTAAGATGTATAAAGATAATTTGTGTGAAAATAAAGCACAAAGGAAGAAGGAGGGAATGAGCTATATAGGAACAAAGCTATTAGAAAGCATCCCATTTGGAAATATTGTACATATTTTAGGTTGCTAGATTTGTTTGCTAATATTTAGTTGAGAATTTTTGCTATTCAGACATGTATTAATTTGCAGCTTTGTTTTCTTGTGATCTTTTTTTTTTTTTTTTTTTTTTTTTGGCCTGGTCATGAAATCAAGGAAATAGCAGCTTCATAAAACAAGAGGGGAAGTTTTGAAAGAATTTGTGAAGGATTAGTGTTAATACTTAAACATCTGATTGACTTATCTATAGGTGCATTCTGAGTGTGTGCTTCTCTTTGGGAGAAGCTTTTTGATTGTTAATTTACTCTGCCTCTGCTTGATGTCTATTCAGATTTTCCATTTCTTTATTAGTCAATTTTAGTAGTTTGAGTCTAAAAATTAGTACATTTTATCTAAACCATTTAATTTGGGCCATGTAATTGTTAGCTGTATTTCTTTATAGCTCTCTTATTTCTGTAAAGTCCGTAGTGATGTCCTCTTACATGCCTGATTTTAATTTGAGCCCTCTTCCTTTTTCTCTTGTTCAGTATAAAGTTTTGTCTATTTCTTGGGTCTATCTAAAGAATCAAGTTTTGCTTTTGTTGATTTCCTCTATTGTCTTTCTATTCTCTCTTTCATTTTCTCTAATTATTATTTTTTTTCTGCTTATTTTGGGTCTAGTTTGTTTTTATTTTTGTGACTTCCAAAGTGAAGGCTAGATAATGGAATTGAACTTTTTCATTTTCATTGTTGGATGTTTAATTTATTTTAGAAAGAGCATATGAGAAAGAGATGGGCACCTCAGTGGGATCTCATTATGCTGTGATTCCACCCACTTAGTCTTCCAGCCAGGCAAGTTCACCAGCATGCACATGCATGGGGTTTCTGGTCAACCTACCTAGGATATAATCACTCTTTTTTGCTATATCCTATTAATTTTGACCTTTTTTTCACTTTAATTTGTCTCAAATGATTTTCTAACTAATTTGCTTTATGATTTCTTTCTCCTTTCTCTCTTCCTTTCTTCCCTCTCTCTCTTTCTTTTATTTCTTATAGTACATGTGCACTCACCAGAGACAGGAAGAGAGAGAAAGTAAGAAATCCCTCCACACACACCTCCCTTTCCCTTTCAGGATTTTGGGCATGCACACACATGTGCCTAGCATGATTTTCAAGCCATTGGGCGCAGGACTCCAACTGTGCAGTCAACCTTGTGAGATCCACTGCCCTAACCACCATGCCACCTGTTGTCCCACCTTATGATTTCTTATTTTATCATTGGTTGTTTAGGATTGTGACAATTTTATTTTGTTGTTTTTGTCATTGTCAGAGGGCGCACATGTTCTTGAGAAAGAGAGGGCGAGAAAGAAAGAGAAGGGGAAACACCCTTGATAGGGCATGGTGACACCACAGTCCTTTCTTCTCCATTTTGCGCACATCCTCAGGATTTTGGGGCATACATGTACATGTACGAGCATGTATTTCAAGCTTCCAGGGGTAGAATTCAAACTGCAACTGACCCTGTAAGATCCAACTCTTATCCATAGGACTTAATTACTGTGCTATGGAACCAACCTAGGATTGTGCTTTTAATATTTATGTATTTATAAATTTCCCCAATTTTCTTCTGTTATAAATTTTTAATTTAATTGCATTGTGTTCAGAGAACATAGTTTGTATGATTATAATTATTTTTAATTCATGAAAACTTGTTTTATGCCTGTTCTACAAAATCCACTCTGTGCTCTTGGGAAAAAAAAAAAATGTGTATTCCGTTGTGCATGGTATTCTATAGATACCTATTATCTCCAGTTGATTTATAGTATTGTTTAAATCTTTTATTTCATTGTTAATCTTCTGCCTGGTGGTTCTTTCCATTACTGAAAGTAGGATAGTAAAGTCACCAGGTACTATTTTTATTAATTTGTCAATTTTTACCTTTCAATGGTATCAGTTTGGGTAGTTTTTTGTTTGTTTTGTTTTGTTTTAAAGAATTATTTATTTAATTCCATTTGTTATTAATATTTTTAAAATTTGACTATAAAGAGAGAGAGAGAGAGAAAGAAAGCAAGAAAGTAAGCTGCCAGGTCTGGGACTCAAACCACCTTCAGCCATGTGGGAATCCAGTGCCTTCAACCACCACACCACCTGCTGGCCCCAGGTCAGGCCAGATTTTAGTTTTTTAAAATGTCATTGCTGGGCTACCAGGTGGCATGGTGGTTAAAGTACTGGATGCCATGTGACCAACTCTATGGTGTGAGTCCCAGACCGGTGGTTTGAGAAACACACCAGGTGCATGTGTATGCATGCCCTAAATCCCAAGAGGAGACTGGAGGGAGTGAGGTGTGGCTGTCCCTCTGGCAGTGATTTCTTTTGTTCCCCTCTCTGTCTCTACCTGGCACGTGCACTCACTCTGTGGCAAAATACTAAAAAGATTAAATTTTTTTAAACACAAGAGATGGGGGTTAGTGCCAGAAGTGGAGTGTGTGGAGAAGAGGGACCTAAGGAAGGACATTTGGAAGAGGGGTACGGAGACAGAGCATTGACCGGATGGGGAGGTGTGGTGTTATTGGTGGAAGATACTCTGATCAACTGGACTGGGGAGAAATGTTCACATATTGACATGTTCACTTTGTAAGCTAACTAATACGATAGAATTATATAAAAAATTAAAATAAAGTGAATAAAAAATAAACCCTCTTCCAATGAACACTTAAGAACTAACTAATAAAAAAAATTTTATGTTATTATAGATGTACATATTGGGACCAGCAGTTAGCGTAATGGCTATGTCGCTGGACTCCCACGTAGTCGACCATGGTTCAAGTCCTGGACTCGGTGGCTTAAACTCACGACGGGTGTGTGTGCGTGCGTGCCCATCCAAGATTCTGAGAGGAGAATAGAGGAGAAGCGATTGCGGTGTGGCCATCCCCCCTCGGGGGTGTGATTTCTCGCTTTCTGTCTCTCTGTCTGTCTGGCGAGCGCACATGCCCTATAGCAAAAACCTCTCAAAAAAAAATTTTAAAAAAAGATGTATATGTTTATTATTTTTATGTCTTTCTCATAGATTGACCATCTTATTATATAAGTCCTTCTTGGGACCAGCAGATGGTGAAATGGTTTCATTGCTGGACTTCCACAGTCAACTGTTGTTTGAGCCACAGACCTGGTGACTTAAAACTCACGCCAGGTGCATGTGCGTGCATGCCCAAAATCCCGAGAGGAGACCAGAGGAGAAGGGATTACAGCATGGCCATCTCCCCTGAGGGGAGGATTTCTCCCTTTCGGTCTCTCTGTCTCTCCTGCAAGTGCACACACCCTATAGCAAAAAAAATCTCTCTCAAAAAAAAAAAAGAAGAAAAGAAAAATCCTTCATTGTCTCTAGGAACAGTTTTTCTCTAATCATCTCTAATACTTTCCTTTCTGTTAGTATAGCCCATCTAACTATCTTTTAGTTAATATTTGCAACCTTTTATTTTCAACCTATTTGTGTATTTGAAACTAAAATGTATCTCTTATGACAGTAGATAGCATGCTTATGTCTTTTACCCATTGCGTCGGTGTTTGACTTTTGATTTTATAGTGTCGAGTCCATTTATAGTCAAGGTAAGGTCTCCATCTGCTATGGTGCTGTTTGTTTTGTGTATATTTTGTGTCATTTTTATTTCTTTATTCTTATTTTGTGTTAAATAAATATTTTTGGTAAATAATATTAATTATTTCTTTTATTATAGTTTTTTTTCTGTTATTTTCTTAGTACCTGCTCTGAGGATTACTATTAATATCTTAATTTAAAACAATCTACTTCAGATTAAACTTAATTTTAATCACGTATGAAAAGTGTGATCTGATATAGCTCTATTACCTCCTCCCTCCTTTGTGCTGTCTTTTTCATGTAAATTACATCTTTATACATTATAAGCTCATTAGTACAGTTTTATAATTATTGCTTCATGGAATTGGTAGCTACATCATATATGTAAGAAGAAATAAAAGCAAAAACATATTTATATTGACTTTGGTATTTACCTGGATGATCATATTTACCACTGGTCTTTACCCTTTCTATGTATCTGAGCTCATGTTTGGTGTCTGTTGATTTTACCCTTGAGGATTTCCTTATATTCCTGCAGCTCACTGCTATGGGGGACAAGTTATCTAAGCTTTTATCTGGAAATCTTAATTTTTCCTTCGTGTGAAGGATTGTTGTGCAGGATATAAAATTCTCAATTGGTATTATTTTTCCTTCAGCACTTCAAGAATATCATCTGTTTTGGGGAGGCTAGTATAGTTTCTGATGAAAGTAAAAAGCAGAAAGATTTTTATTGGTGTAGAGTGTGGTTTTGTTGTTCAGGATCCAATTAAGGGTGATTTTTACTTTTTAAATTTTCCAATCATGGCTCTCAACAATTTGATAAATTATGGGATATCATCAGAAACTATGTATTTGCATATAAAATACTTTAATATCAATGAAGATTGTCAGATATGCTTATATGAAATTTGTAGATGCTTGGAGTTCCTTAAAAACATATCAATACACAAGTTTTGGAGATGGTTCCTTGGTAAATTAGTTTTTAATTTTCTTCCAACTTTGGCTTTCTAAGATTCTATTCATACTATAAACATGGAGCACAAACACTAGTGTCACTAGAATTGAAATCATATGTCAAATATATCATGATTTAATAATAGGAAGACTGAGGAATTTATGACACTTTTCTCAGTTTCTAAATTTATAGAGACTCATGTTTCAATTTGTTGTTAGCATTTATGAAATAATGTTATTCTTTATATATTATAATAAAATTATATGGGTATAATACATCATAAGTATCTATTTGATACTAGTTTATTTTCCAAGAGGTATTAAAAAATTTAGTCCCTCTATAACTTTATTTTTAATTCTGTCTTAATGCAAATTTGCTGTATTTTTTCTGTATATAAGTATTTTAACTTGAAAATATATTATTACTATTATAAACAAAACTTCAAGTCAGGTATGTGTTTTTTGTTTAGCCGTTTTTTTTTTTTTTGAGAAAGATTTTTGCTTAGGGCATGTGCACGAGTCAGAGAGAGAGAGAGAAAGCAAAAAATCACCCCCCAGGGAAATGGTCATACCACAATCCCTTCTCCTCCATTCTCTTCTCAGGATTTTGGGCACTCACGCACACATGCCCCGTGTGAGTTTTAGGCAGCCAGGTTCAGGACGCAAACTGTGGTCAACCACGCAGGAATCCAGCACCTTAACCACAATGCCACCTGCTGGGCCCCAGTATCTCTTTCTTGATAGTTCTGTAACTTTGTGCAATTGACTGAAACTTGTCAAGTCTCAGTCCAGTCATCTAAAACATAGAAGGTACGAGTACTCAGGAGATTCTCAGACTGCTTTTAAGCTGGGAATCTTTAGGATTCTCTTGATTGCATATCACAAAAACCTTGTTAACCTGGCTTACACAAGCAAAAGCATATTTTATTGAAAGCGTACTGTGGTTTGTTATTAAATAAAAGAGAATATTGGAAAATAGGGTCAGGAAGGGTGGAAAAGGGGCAGTTCTACAAAATCCTGCTTTTACTTTCTCCTATTGACTGACTCCTGAATCTCTATACCTCTCAATTCAAAGTCTCTTGAGGAAGGATTTGCTTTTCTCTTGTTTTTTTTTTTTTTTTTTCAGTTGCAAAGAGATTATCTGAGAGATTAGCATGACAATAGCACAAATAAAGCTATTTGTACCTACCTCTAGGAGACAGGGTTGGATAGGCTTTTCAGAGAACAGTGGGAGCTGAATAGATAACCTTAACTCCCCTTCTGCAGTTCACTTCTTGGTTGCCCACACAGTGAGGCTCTTCACACATGAGTGTTCACACCCATCTTCCGTGTTTCAGCCATCCCCTGCACAAACACTGAAGCACACGTCTCCTCCCCAGGGAAAAATTCACCACATCCAGAAAAGAGGTCGTTGTTCTTGGAGTCTGTAGTTTCCAGGTAATGTGAAATGTTTCCCTTGTTGCCATGGTTAGGTGCTTTATTGTTTTGTCATCGATGGACGACTAGTACATTTCTTCCATGACAGACAATAGGTACCTGCTAGGGGATGGCCACACCACAATCCTTTCTCTGTTCTCCTCTCAGGAATTTGGCCACGCACGCACAGGTACCTGGGGTGATTCTCAAGCCACCAGAGCTGAAATGCAGCCAGTCCTGTGGTAGTCCAACACCCCATCCATCATGCCACCTGCCGGTTCCTGTTCATTGTGTTTTTAATGTGCTAAAAAAATTAACTATCAACTTAGATTTCTTTAGCCAGCAAAAATATTCTTTAAAACAAAAAGCAGAACAACAGCTTTTTCACAAAAGTTCCATAATACTTAAAAAAAAAAAATGCTTTATTGTGAAGACAAATGACCCTGGATGCTAGTCTTCATCATCAGAAAGGGATTAAGAACTCCAAAAGCAGGAACTAAGAAACTATATTAACAAATTTAAATACGTATATATTTTTTAAATGACTACTATTAACCATTTGAAGCAGAAATAATAATAAATACCAGATTTTATACTATTAGTAGAAATTAAATATTAAATAGTACAAACAATAAAAGGAATAAGTGGGATGTATACTGTTGTAAATTTTTACAACAGTATAATTTAATTTTGTCAAAAATTTAAAAGGCATATATTAATACCTGAAGAAACTACCAAAAATGCAAAAAGAAAAGAATAGCTAAAAACCTAATAGAGAAGAAAAAATCAAATCCTAGTAAATATTTCATCTACAAAAACGTCAGAAAAATCAGAACAGGGAACCAGCAGTTAGCGTAATGGCTATGTCGCTGGACTCCCACGTAGTCGACCGTGGTTCGCTGGTTCAGAGTTCAGAGAGAAAACTCACGCCGGGCGCGTGTGCGTGCGTGCCCAAGATCCTGAGAGGAGAATGGAGGAGAAGGGATTGCGGTGTGACCATCCCCCCTGGGGGGTGATTTCTCGCTTTCTATCTCTATGTCTCTCTCTGTCTGTTTGGCGAGCGCACACGCCCTATAGCGAAAACCTCTCCAAAAAAAAAAAAAAGAGAAAAAGCAGAACAAAGGGAAAAAGAGTGGATGAGAACAAATAAAAACAACTGGCAAAGTGGTTGACATAAACCCAAACATGGAATTCTTTATAACAGAAAATTAAAGCATAGTTCAAATTTCTATCAACACTGCGGTTTCTGCTATGAGATCAGTAATGAGCAATCTCTTTCCATGCACATTTTCACAGCAGTATTTTATTCTATAAGCACATCTGTAACAATGAAGTTCTTTTGCCCATCCCCCCCTTACCATCTGAGTAGAAAGGTTGTCACTAATGCCTGCCAAGAAAAATCCATCAGCTATGCTATGAAGTTTCCGAATAAGTCACACTCTTAACCTTAAATCTGAAAGAATAATAATGTAAGATTCTGGCCTCCTCTAACCCTAAATACAAGAAAAAATTGTACTTTGACCATTGAGATGTTTCTACAAGTCAGTTTTCCACAAAACAGATGTTCAGTTTCAAATTACAAATTATCTCCCAAAGAAAGAAGCATGAAAAGCAGGTGTTGCATGCATCTGTAAGGAGCGCACTGTCTAGTAATTCTCTCCTGAGAAACTGGAAAATGGGATACATTTCTGTAAGGATACACAGATTTTTCATTTTCATATACTAATATTTGTTAAAATATTAATACATTTTTATTATATTATCAGGTGAAACTTGATTGTTTAATCTATTATAGCAACAACAACAACAAAAGTCCTGGTAAATAACTATAATCAAATATCAAATGGAAGACAGCCAGACTGTCTTTTACGGTTTAAATAGATTATGGTCTAAAAACATTGACTTTTTCTGCATTTTAGATCTTTGATCATTTTGGAATGTATGTGGACCAGAAATAAGTTTCGTTGTTTTTAATCCACTGACGGTTTTGTTTTGTTTTGTTTTCCAACAGTTTGCCCTAAACTGAGAGTAGACAATTACACATTTTAAACTACTAACATAACATACCAACTTGATTAGTGATGAGTTAATTATTTTATAAACATCAAAAATCTCTTTTAAAAGAGAGTCATCGGGAACCAGCAGTTAGCGTAATGGCTATGTCGCTGGACTCGCACGTAGTCAACCGTGGTTCGCGTCCCAGACCTGGTGGCTTAGAACTCTCGCCAGGCGCGT
>NW_006204918.1:1351949-1352281 GCF_000334495.1 Tupaia belangeri chinensis
GTCTAAGGCATTGAAGTCCCAAATGACTGAACAGGGGCAAGTCCGAGACCTAGCTGCTTGAAATCATGCCAACCTAATGAGTGAGAGGAATGACAAAGATGAGTTCAGCATTTTTTTTTCCGGGGAGAAGATTTTTGCTATAGGGCGTATGCGTTCTCTAGAAAGATAGAGACAGAGAGACAGAAAGCGAGAAATCACCCCCTAGGGGGGATGGCCACGCCACAATCCCTTCTCCATTTTCCTCTCAGGATCTTGGGCACACACACACATGTGCCTGGAGTGAGTTTAAGTCACCAGGTCCAGGACTCAAACCACAGTCGACTACATGGGAA
>NW_006204918.1:1352338-1365981 GCF_000334495.1 Tupaia belangeri chinensis
ATTTTTGTTATAAGGTGCATGTGCTCACCAGAGAGACAGAGAGACAGACAGAAAGCAAGAAATCACTCAAGATGGCCACTCCATAATCCCTTCTCCTTCATTCCCCTCTTGGGATTTTGGGCACACGCACAAACATGCTCAGCATGAGTTTTAAGCCACTGGGTCCAGGACTCAAACAGTGGTTGACTACATGGGAGTTTGTGGGAAAATTAAATTAAAGTATGAGTTTGCTCTAGTGTGTGAAAAAAAATGTATATAGATATATATGAAATAAGAAATGGAAAATTATTTGTTAACAATAACATGTGTGATTAAGCCACTATATACACTGGCTGTATTCTGGATGGGAGATCGCAATTGCATGTGATTTCAGCGAATGAATGTAAAATATATTTTTTTTAAATTACTGGAAAAAATCATTTTAAAATGAAATCCATGTGTAGCATTTTCATCACATGCATTTTCTGTGAACTTTTTGAAGAGCTACATATTCTTCAGTCTGGCTTTAGGCTGTTTGTCTCACACAGCAGAAACCTCACTTGTTCAGTGAGATCCATTTACTTATCCAGCGAGCACATATGCCTGAGTTACTATCACACGAAACTAATCTTGAGGATGAAACCTACTTTATTGGAAAGGGCTGAGGTTTACCCGCTGAGGAGAGTGTGAGACTTGGGCAAGGTTTCCACTGAATGTGAGGTGAGAGAGAAACGCAGGGGACACCGGGTAAGAGCCAGGTGATTAAAAAAACAGCCAAACTAATTCCTGACCACCCTGCTGTAGCCAAGACCACCTGGAGAAAAAGGACGTGAGACAGAGCAACACTCAAGTCAAGTGATTTTCACCTTTTAAGAAAACTGTGTTCCGGGGCCAGCAGGTGGCGATGTCGTTAAGGCTCTGGATTCCCACTTTGCTGACTGCGGTTCAAGTCTCAGATCTAGCGACCTAAAAATCACACCAGACGTGTGCGTGTTCATGCCCAACATCCCAAGAGGAGAAGGGAAGAGAAGGGTCTCAGGCGTGGCCATTTCCCTGGGTGGTGATTTTTCATCTCCCTCTTTCTCTATTTCTCTTAAAAAAAAAAAAAAAGGGGGGGGGGACCTGTAGGTGGCATAATGGTTACATCACTGGACTCCCACGTAGTCACCTGTGGTCCACGTTCCAGACTGGCAGTTTAAAACTCAAGCTGGGCTCATGTGCATTCATGCTCAAGATCCCAAGAGGAGAACTGGAGGAAAAGAGATTGAGATATGGCCATCCTGCCTTGGGGTGATTTTTTTGCTTTCTGTTTTTCTGTCTCTATCTCTCTGGTGAGCTCACACACTCTATAGCAAAAATCTCTTTAAAAAAATAAAAACAAAAAACTACATTCTCCCAAGAAGTATTGTTACAAACTACATTTCTTTCTTGATTTTGTCTTCGATGGTTATAATCACGGCCTAAATAATGCCTCTCACATGTGCAGCCTTCTTGACTGCCTATCCATTTATTTTGTCTTCAAAATGTCTTCTGTACTTTGCCTTGGGAATACAAGAGTAAGACTCTGACTTCAAGTGGCTCACCCTACCCTCTCTGGCAGGTAGCAAGTATGCAAGACAAAGTGCTCAGAGCACAATGCTCAGGGCACAGGCCGGCAGGAGCTGCAGATGTGTGGAATGTACTGGGTTAATTCCTTGTGGCTTAAGGTTGAGAGCACTGGAGAAATTTTACCTCCACAAAGTTATATTGCATTCCTTTGTCTTCGCCATCTAATTCTAGCCTTCTTCTAAAGTGACTTCCTTCTGAAATTCAACGTATTGGAGAGCTGCAATAAACTCTATCTCTCTGGTGAGCTCACACACTCTATAGCAAAAATCTCTTTCAAAAAATAAAAACAAAAAACTACATTCTTCCAAGAAGTACTGTTACAAACTACATTTCTTTCTTGATTTTGTCTTCGATGGTTATAATCACGGCCTAAATAATGCCTCTCACATGTGCAGCCTTCTTGACTGCCTATCCATTTATTTTGTCTTCAAAATGTCTTCTGTACTTTGCCTTGGGAATACAAGAGTAAGACTCTGACTTCAAGTGGCTCACCCTACCCTCTCTGGCAGGTAGCAAGTATGCAAGACAAAGTGCTCAGAGCACAATGCTCAGGGCACAGGCCGGCAGGAGCTGCAGATGTGTGGAATGTACTGGGTTAATTCCTTGTGGCTTAAGGTTGAGAGCACTGGAGAAATTTTACCTCCACAAAGTTATATTGCATTCCTTTGTCTTCGCCATCTAATTCTAGCCTTCTTCTAAAGTGACTTCCTTCTGAAATTCAACGTATTGGAGAGCTGCAATAAATTATAAATATAGTATCTGTAAGCAATATTTAGATCCCTGGAGGTTTTTAAAACACTTCCTGTCGTTTCTTCTAAAATTCCTGTATGAACTATCACCAGCCAAGTCTTCAAGTCCTCTGGATTCCATAGGTGTTCGAACCAGAGGGGAGCAGTGTGCTTTGCACAAAGCCACTCACTTAGGAGAGCTTAGAATACCTGATGAAGGGCCTGCTCGGAAGTATGCTCGACCATGCCGGGGTAGCCAGCTTTTCCTGCGAGCTGACTTTCATCACAAATGCATTTTTCTCCTGGCCATCAACGCAATGAAGCCAGAAGGAGAAGGGGACCAGGAACAGGCACTGCAGTTTGTCATCGCTTTCGGACCCCACAATGCCCACAGACGTGCTGGTGCTATCGCTGGGCCACGGAGAGGGAGCATCGTTGGAGCAGTAAAATCACTGGAAAGTGGCAATGACTGAATACATGGTGAGGGCAGAACTAGGGTTGGAAGCAGGAGAGTCTGACTAACAGCCTCTTCCCGGGATCTTGGTACACACCCTCCTGAGCGGCAGTGAACGCACAGGAAGGAACCTGAAGGATCTGTGAAATCCAATGACACATGCGTTGTCCTTTGTCACACCCATCACCAGCCTTCTACGTCACCATGTACTTGTCCAAAGTAAAACTCCGCTGCATAGACATCATTTCAATGGTGTGTATTTTTCATAGTAAAGCCCAAGAAAAGATAATCCATGGAAATCTAAAAATCGTTTTCATCTTGAGTGTGTGAGGCCGATGCAGCCTTACAGTGTAATGAAGAGAAACGTGTTGCTAGACTCTTCTAGGTGATTGGGTAAGGCTTGGAAAGACGAAGCACTTTGTTCAAGGCTGCATAGTGACGAAGTCATAGAACCACACAATGTTAAATTCCAAGGTCTGGGTTCTTGCCACTAAATTACACTCCCTATTAACTACAGCACAAACTCTACCCATCAATACTTAGGTAGTCAGTTATCATAAATAACAGAATTGCTAATGGCAAATAAATTTATTTGTAGCTTTGAATCATCCCTTAGTTCTCCCTTCTTCCATAATAATTTTAATTTATCATAAAAACAAATTTTGAATCAGCTCATTTAATCACGGCTTGAGTGGGGACCACAGAGGCAATGTTCAACAAATCGTCTTCTAAAAATAACAATCTGGGCCCAGCGGCTTTGGTGCCTACTGCTAAAATGCTAAGCTCCTCAGGCTGGTACCACATGGGAAGGCCAGGTTCAATTCCTGGTCCAACCTAAAGACTGGGTGCCATGACCTGTGCCTATAAGTAATCCTAGCCACAATGGAGGGTGGAGAGCTTGAGCCTGTGCAGCTGACTCTAACAAAGAGCGGGGTTCGGGGCATGCCTGGAGCCTCAGCCGATTCGCCCCCTATTGATGGGATATGAGACCCTGCAAGTGGACAGCCCCCAGTTCATGAGGCCTGGCTTTTATTGCAATATTGACTAGCAGAGAAACTCTACCGTAAGATGAGGAGAAAAAAAAAAAAACACAGAGATAACACTTTTTAATAAATACTTCACTACGTTCTTTCCATACATATTTTTGCTTTAAATTTCTACCTTTAATTCTATTGTTCCACAGATTGTGCATATTGCCCCTTAAATATTTTTTATTTAAATTTATTTATTTACATTCACTCACTGTACATCATCACTATAGCATACAAACTGAGATTTTCCATCCAGAATACACTGTATATTAACTCAATCAAGCACATCAACATATGTGTTATCATCAACAAATAATTTTCCATTTCTTGTTTCCTATATATTTTGCTTTTTTTCCCATTGTTGATTTCCTGTTCTCACCCTCTGCTACCTCCCACCCTCCTCCCACACTGTCTCTGGTATCCATGGTTGCTTTCTATGCCTTTTCCCCCCATTTTACTGATTTGCTAAAGAACTTAATTAATCTAAATATTTCCAATAGCAAGTGCAGCTGATATATACATATCCATAAACACAAGTCTGACTTTAGGCATAAACCTCAGTGAATAGAATGAACATACTATAAAGTAGCACCTCGCTGGGGCAATATAGCTTACTGCAGTCATCAAATAGGTATTTTTAATTCATTTTTTCCCATTCTTTCCTCAATCGCATTGTTTCTGATGAGAGGTCTGCTATTATCCTGATGGGATATCCTTTGTAGGTAATTTGATGTTTTTCTCTTGCCAGTCTTAGTATCTTGTCTTTGTCTGTGGTTTTGGTCAATATGGCTATAATGTGTCTTGGAGAAGATCTTCTTGGGTTGATTCTACTTGGGATCCTTTATATTTCTTGGGACTGGATCTTTGAGTGCCTCTCTAGGTTTGGAAAGTTTTCTTGTAGGATTTCATGGAATAGATTATCAGTGCCCTTATGAGTCTCTTTGCCTTCTGGGATGCCAATTATCCAGATGTTTGGACCTTTAATGGGTATCTAATATTTCTTGTATATTATTCTCATTTTGGGGGGCAACCAGTCTTCATGGTGGATTTTTCTGGGCCTGCAATTTTCTCTTCTACGTCTTAGGTTCTATTTTCTGTATGCTCTAGACTGCTTTTAATTTTTTCAAGGGAGAGTTTGACTTCTTATATTATAGCCTTCATCTCTAACAGGTCCATTTGATTCTTTTGTAAAGTGCGTATTTCCTCTTTTAGATCTTGCAAGAATTTCCTCACCTCCTGGAACTCATCAGCTCCTTTCTCCTTTCTCTTCTTCTCTTCCATCTCTGTTAGATTCACTATTATGAATATTCTAAATTCTTTATCAGACATTTTCATGATTTCCATTGAACTATCTATGGATGAAGAGGAGTTATTCTTTTCCCTTGGAGGGAAAAGTTTTCCCATATTTCTTGTGGCCTTGCGATGATTTCTAGTCATCTGAGGGTTGGTGTGTTTCTTCCCAAACTTGAAGTTCAATCTGAGTGGTCAGGAACGTGCAGAAAGAGGTGATCTGGAATCTCTTTGCTGTTCTGTTGTGATCCCTTTGTGCAGCAGATTCAGTAGATATTGAGGAATATGTTAACCCTAATAGTATTTGGGTGTTTGGCTATAGTTGTCTTAGCTCCATCTAGAAATGCAGTAAATGGAGATTGAGGAACAGAGAGATGAGATAAAAGAAAAAGAAAAGGAAACAGAGAGAGAAAAAAACAACCAAGAAACAGAAAAAAAGAAGGAAAAAAATTATAAACAACCAAAAAATTATTAAAAAAAAAAAAAGCAAAAAAATAGAAACCCCTGCAGTGCGCAAGCATGCCATGCCAAATCACTAGTTCTCAGGAGCCATGGAGGTGTCTTCTTATGAAGGCCTGCTTCTTGCCTCTCCTGGGAGAGAGGATTATTAACAAATAAAGGAGGGGCTGAAAGCCGAGAAAATACTTTATGTTAAAAAATTTTCAAAAGGAAAACTTACCAAAAGCAGAAGCAGAGAGAGACAGAGACACAGACACAGACAGAGAGAAGGCTTGAGGGGCTCCCTACCACTTGAGTTTGTGGGATGGAGGCTGAATTATCAGTAGAAGATCTTCATTTCTCTTTTTTCCCTGAAATCACTAGTTCTCAGGAGCCATGGATACATCTTCTTCTCAAGATTCGTCTTCTTCTCAAGATTGTGCTTTTTTTTCTTGTTTTTCGTAAACTGTGGTTAAAAAAATGCACTTCAAAAACACTTTAAAAATAGAAACCCCTGCAGTGCACAAGCATATCATGCAAAATCACTAGTTCTCAGGAGCGATGGAGGTGTCTTCTTATGAAGGCCTGCTTCTTGCCTCTCCTGGGAGAGAGGATTATTAACAAATAAAGGAGGGGCTGAAAGCTTAGAAAATACTTAATGTTAAAAAATTTTCAAAAGGAAAACTTACCAAAAGCAGAAGCAGAGAGAGACAGAGACACAGACACAGACAGAGAGAAGGCTTGAGGGGCTCCCTACCACTTGAGTTTGTGGGATGGAGGCTGAATTGTCAGTAGAAGATCTTCATTTCTCTTTTTTCCCTGAAATCACTAGTTCTCAGGAGCCATGGATACATCTTCTTCTCAAGATTGTTCTTTTTTTTCTTGTTTTTCTTGAACTGTGGTTAAAAAAATGCACTTCAAAAACAAATAGAGAGACAGGAGGATCACAGTACTGCACACTCTGTGTTAAAAACAAACAAAACGTTAGACTTCTGAGATTCAGAGAGGTCGATGAAAGGGAAATTTTGATCCATGAAGAAGATGCGCAGTCGAGGACTCTTGGTAAAATGGCTGTTTCCTATTTTCCTACGAAGTTGTCGGTCAGGTAGAAGAATGTCTGCTTCCCTCACCGGCTGCTTGGCCCGGCCCACTTGGACGTCCTCTGTAAGCTGGGGCAGGCAAACAGATCTTGCACTAAATCCATCTCTGGAACCTGCTGCACCGTTTCTGCCTTTGGGTTCCCATAACAATAGGGAAGCTGAAGAGGTTCAATACCTTCACTCCTCTTCAAATCATTTATATTATAAGCTGATCGAGAAGGATTGCCTTGGGCCAATTCAATTCCATGGGATCCAAGAACCAACAATGAAAGTATCAGGTATGTATTTTCTCTCGGATGAAAGCTAATAGACAAGGAGGAGCTTTTAAATATCAAGTCTACCCTGCCACCCCATTAACGCAGACTACGTAGAGTCAATATAACGTCGGAAGACGGCACAGATGATTTATTTTGTCTGATGGGAGGGAGGAAAAGAAGTAGGGAGAGGCAAAAACTCTTCATATATTAAAGTTTAAAGCCATCTCATTTGCTCTAAGGTGATGTGTCTGCAATCCTTAGACCCTTATAATGGTATGATTTCTTAAAACAAAGATCATACACAGCAATAAAGGGGAAAAATGGCTTACGTATACTGATTTTTGCCCATTTTGTTCACCGGGAGAATTCATGCTAAATTCCTTATTGTCTCTTTCTCTTTGTAAAGGTGACAGCAATAGAGGGGGAAAATGGCTTACGTATACTGTTATTTTGCCCATTTTGTTCACCGGGAGAATTCATGCTAAATTCCTTATTGTCTCTTTCTCTTTGTAAAGGTGCCGTTAATACGATCTATTCCTCTATTAATGAGCGACACTTGGCTCAGGATTAGAACTACATTATACATCTTTTCTTTTGCTTATGCAAATTCCAACAAAAGTAATTTGATGTTTTCTAATTCTCACTGTTATATTTATGAAAAAGTAATAATTTATTCAGCTATGAATATGTATGAATGAAATTATTTTTTCCTCTCTGAAAATAGGGGTGACTACACTATTGCTGTTCAAGGTCTTTTAGTGCATCGTCTTATTTTCTTACTAAAAATGTCTGTTTTTAGATGACAATTTAATTGCTTGTTAACTACTTGAGGAAAAGGCTGGGCAAATATTTTCAATGAATTTATATTTTTATATACTAAAATGAAGAAGTAAAAAATTATAATTGTGCTGAGGAGAAAACTATATTTTACTTATCCCCTTTCTTCTTATTTCTTCTTCTTTTTTCTTCTTTCTTTTCTTCTTCTTCAAATGACTTAGTTTTATTTATTTATATTTTAATTTTCTGCAAGGCACACACACTCATGAGAGAGAGAGAGAAAGCCGCCATGTCCGAGACTTGAACTGTGGTCGGCCCTGTGGGATTCTACTTAACCGCCACGTCACCCACTGGTTCACTTGTTCCTTTTCTTCTTTTCCTGACCACTAGGGCAGTCTAGGAAATAGTAGACACTAAATTAAAAGAAGCTGAAATGGATTGAGGTAAGTGAAGCTTCTACAATAAGAGGTGTAGTTGCTCACGGAAGAATTCAAAATCTCAAACACATATATGAAGGGTCTCCAAAAAGCTTAAGGAGATGGATTTTTTTGAAAACTTATGCAGGATTTCAAAATGTTTGGACACTAAAATTAGTTCATACATCAATTCCACTTTTCCATGAACTTTTGGAAGCATCTGCATCCATATTGCTCATTTTTCTTGGAATGGGGCAGGTGGCCTTTCACCCGACCCCATGGCAACTACTGGCATCCGCTTATGAAGTGGTAGCTGAATGCAGGGACAGAAGGAAATCAACTCAATCGCAGAGGCACCTCTCAGTCAAACACCGAAGTCCTCGCCACCGCCCACTGCCAGCACGTCCCCCTTGGGCTAGTTCCAGAGTGAGACGGGAGACAGGGACATCAGAGGATGGGATCCAAGGTAATGTGAGGTAGGGACAAAGTGCAAAAAGTTTCACATACTCAATGGAAAGTGGAGGTGGAGGGGTAAGAGAGCAATTGTTTAAAGCCAAGAAACTTGACGAGTAGTTGTGGTAATGAGCAAAAACATCGGTTCCAAGGAGTGCTCCTCTTCCTGTGGGACTTGTGTTCATGAGAGTCAGATCTAACTGTGGCTGGTAAAATGCTGACAGTCCTCATTCCTGACATGATATGAACACAGGCAGGTCTGTCTTAGTGCGTTTTCTATTGCTATAGTTGAATACCACAGACTGGGTAATTTATGAAAAATAGGGGTTTACGGGGACCAGCAGTTAGTGTAATGGTTATGTCACTGAATTCCCATGTACTCAACCACAGATCGAGTCCTGGACCCAGTGGCTTAAACTCATGCCGGGCACATGTGCGTGCATGCCCAAGATCCTGAGAGAATGGAGGAGAAGGGATTGCAGCGTGGCCATCTTCCCTGGAGGGTGATTTCTCGCTTTCTGTCTCTCTGTCTCTCTCTGTCTTTCCGGCAAGTGCACACGATATATATATATATATATTTATATATGTGTGTGTGTGTGTGTGTATATATATATATATATATATGTGTGTATATATAGGTTTGGTTTACTTTACTTCACTCACAGTTCTGGAAGCTTGAAAGTCCAATTTCAAGGTGAGGTCATCTGACAGGGCCTCCCTGCATGGTGACATGGCAGGAGGACTCACGTGGTAAGACAGAACAAGACTATGTCAGTGCAGGTCTCTTTTCTTCTTCTCCTTCTCCTTCTCCTTCTCCTTCTTCTTCTTCTTCTTCTTCTTCTTCTTCTTCTTCTTCTTCTTCTAAAGTCCAATCCCGTCAAGTCCCCCCCCATGACTTAATCTAATCCTAATTACTTCTCAAAGGCCCTGCTACCAATACTGTTACATGCGGATTAAGTTGTAACATGAATTTAGAAGAAAAAACAATTCCATACCATAGCAAGGTCACAATGTAAAAATGAGTTACGTGATACGTTTCACAATGATCAAAGAAGTTTTCCAGGAGCCATGGCAACTAAGCCAGGTCTTAAATAAAAGAAGTAAGTGTGAAACAAACACAAGAGATGGGATTTTCACACTGGATTTGGGAGGTGAATCTCGAGTGGGAGAGGCCAACAGGTGGCATGGGGGTGAAGACACTGGACTTCCAAGTGGTCAACCACAACTCAAGTCCCTGTCTTGACACTTTGAAAGTCAAGCCAGACATGTGTGGGTGTGTCCAAAATCGCAGGAAGAAAGTGGAAAACAGAGAGCAGTGTGTTCATCCCTCCTGAGGGCTGAATTCTCACTTTCACTCTCACTGTTTCTCTGTGTCCCTCTCTGGCGAGTACACATGCTCTCTGGCAAAAACAAACAAATAAATAAATAAATAGATGAAAATCAAAAGTGGGCAATCTGAGTATGATGGTTGTGAAAGATAACATCGAAAAATAGATTAGGGTGACATTGAAGAGATCTTTGGACACCAAGATGAAGGTTTCAAAAAGACAATGTGGACACAGTGGAAAGCTGATGAAATGTGGAAAAATCATAAAGGCACAGCCTAAAAAATATTACTCTCACTCTAATGTAATGGGGGGCTGCAGCAGCAAGGAAAGGTAGGGGTGCATGTGATGAGGGACGACGGAAAGTGCTGACACCACGGGAAGGGAAAGGAGAGCAGTAGACCCCTATGCTAAGCACACGCAGGGCTGACGAAGCTGGTTCCCCTCGATCCCCCTTGATGGAGAGGCAGTGGGCATTGCAGTCACCGGCTCAGGATCGAGACTCAGAGCAATCACGTTTTATCCCCTGTCAGGCCACTCACTCATTCTTTGTCCTTGCTCAAACTATTTAAAATTAGTAAACTGTCCAATAAATATGAACTATCCTCACATCACTACACTTCCCTAAATAATTGTCCTTTGTATATTGCCTTACTCTTTCCTCTAGAATATAAAATCCCAAAGACCAAGGACTGCTGTCTGTTTTGTCTAGTCAAATACCCCCAGCACCCAGATTAGTGTTGAGCTGATTGCAGATGCTCGATGCATAATGGGCTGAACAAATACTTTTACTCTTTTCACACCGGGACCTGAACAAATAATAGGACTTTGGTCAAAATACAGAAGCCAAAAGAAGAGCTCAGATCATGAAATGTACTTTTAGATCATTTATCTTGAGCTGTCATTAGTCTTACCTTCCCACAAGCACCATCAATCAGTTTCCATGTGTTACACCTGTTTGTCAGAGCCAATCAGCTGACCTACCGTAGCCCCAAGAATGAAGCCCTAGAGCGTGGTGAGGGATTTGCTTATGAGTGTTCAGGGAATGACAGGAGCGGTGGCTAGAAAGGGCTTTCACAGTGTGTGAGAGGAGGAGTTGGTCATAAAGGAACGGGAACGTGCAGAGCAGAGGTCACATGGGACTTGCAGAGGCAGGAACCGTAACTGCCCTGTGTTGGAGGCTGGTGCGGCCCTTATTGTCGCTCACGGTGCACAACGAGCTTGTTCTTTTCTTTTTTTTTTTTTTAATTGGAGAGTTTTTTGCTATAGGGCGCGTGCGTTCCCCAGACAGCCAGAGGGAGCGAGAAATCACCCCCCCAGGGGGGATGGTCACGCCGCAATCCCTTCTCCATTCTCCTCTCGGGATCTTGGGCACGCACGCACACGCGCCCGGCGTGAGTTTTAAGCCACCGGGTCTGGGACGCAAACCACGGTCAACTGCATGGGAGTCCAGCGACATAGCCATTACGCTAACTGCTGGTTCCCACGAGCTCGTTCTTTTTCCTGGTCTCTGTGTCATCTCTGGACTTATTTCAAATTCTTTTTAAGGCATCCTTTAAAAATTAATTGATTATCATTCACTCTCCCATTTCTTTCCAAATTGTTTCATTTCATTCTTTTAATTAGAATTAGTTTACAATTTAGAAAAGGGAAATAAAATGTTCAAAAAGTCAATTATAGGGACCAGCAAATGGCATAATGGTTACGTCGCCAGACTTCCACGTAGTCGACCGCAGTTTAAGTCTTGGACCCAGCATCTTAAAACTCGCACCGGGTACATACATGCATGCATGCCCAAGATCCTGAGAAGAGAATAGAGAAGGGATTGTGGTGTGGCCATCCTCCCCTTAGGGGTGATTTCTCGCTTTTTGTCTTTTTGGCTCTCCAGCAAGTGTATGTACCCTATGGCCAATGTCTCTCTAAAAAAATAAATAACTAAAAAAGCCAATAATAATTCGTGGCTATTGAATTGGAATAGGGGGACACAGTTGATAGCGAGAACCTGCTTAGCCAGTGGTTAGCCTAATGTAATATATAAGAAACAAACAAATCAAAATAGTTGAGCAACAAGTACGTTAGAAACATACCCACAGTGAGTTAAATCAGGAAGAAATAGTTATATCCACATCAGTAAATTGCATTTATTATATAATGAATAATATAACGACATCGGAATAGCCATGTACACAATCAGCTATGGGAGAACAAACCAAATGATTTACGAGAACAAATACTCGCTTTGAGGTTAAAGGTCCTGCCTCAACATTTCTGAGTGAAATGGCATGTGTTGTATGGTTACGAATGTTACATATAATAACTGATGTGATATTTAAGTTTAACGTTTACAGCGCCGCAAACCTTATTGAGCGAGGCAGATTAAACTGGGCGTTTTGGAGATGTAATGTCTGAAAAACAAGCTATGGCAAGAAAGGATAAATAAGACCTAACATTTGATAAATCCCTGTCACAGCTGCGCTAGGACAAAGAGCAGATGCAGGAGCAGCAGCCCCAGGGGGCAGAGGAAGCTGGGGATGAATGGAGTCGGGCGTGACCGCGTGACCACTCATGGAAACAGCTGGGACAGGACGCGCCAGCACTCCTCTCGCTGAGGCTTCCCTGAACCCTTTCTTTCTTTCCTGTACCCTTTGAAACTGGAGCTCCAGGTCTCTGGGCTGAAGCCCAGAGTGAGCCACATTCAGAATGCTTCAACCCAACACAGGCTGTAATATTCAGAACAAGTCACTGTCTGGCAGGAAGCAGAGTCCATCCCCTGGCAGGGCCTACCCTGGCTGTGTGGGGCCAGCTCTGTCACAGCGTCCTCAGAGGCTGGAGTGGGTGAAGGATGCAGAAGACTGCAGGGAGGCATGGGGGAAATCCTGCTTTTCTTCTTTTTGCCCCCAGTATGGGAGAGGGTTTGTGCACGTGCACAAGAGAGAAACTGAGACAGAGGAGAAAGACAGACTTCCCAACAAGACCTGGCCACGCTGCAATTCTTTTTTCTTTTTTCTCTAATTCACCATCACATCACAATTCCATGTGTGTAACCCACTAGGGCCAGGACTCCATCCCTGGCTGGCCATGTGAGATCTGGCTTCCTTTGCCCAGTACTTAACCTGTGCTAGGAGGCCAGCCCTGAAATCACATTTTTGAAAAAGTGCATTTATTGCGACCAGCAGTTGGCATAATGGCTATGTCGATGAACTCCCATGTAGTCGATTGCAGTTCGAATCCTAGACCCGGTGGCTTAAACTCACGCTGGGTGCGTGTGTGTGCGTACCCAAGATCCCGAGAGGAGAATGGAGGAGAAGGGATTGCGGTGTGGCCATCCCCCCTGGGTGGTGATTTCTCGCTTTCTGTCTCTCTGTCTCTCTGTCTTTCTGGCGAGCACACATGCCCTATAGCAAAAACCTCTCAAAAAAAAAAAAAACACACATTTATTTATTATTTATGTATATGTTTATTTACTTATTTAAAGAGTGAGAAAGAGGTGCCCCTACAAGGCCTTCATTGCCCTGACCACCCCCATCTCAGCTGGCCAGAGACAGGCAGGCTCCTGCACCCAGGGTGCTCAGGAAGGTCCTGCTGCTGGAACTCAGGACCAGCCCTGTAAGTCCACTTATGCTACTACGGCGCCCCCACCTGGCCCCACCCTGTCACAGGGGGTGTGTCTCCTGATAGAGTTCTTTGTTTCGGGTTTTACGTATTTATTTTCTTTTACTTTATCTCCAATAGATTTTGTTTTTTTTTTTTTGGGGGGTTTTTTCTTAAGGAACCCTGGTGGGTTTCC